>NC_056738.1:51972170-52169315 GCF_019279795.1 Protopterus annectens | reverse complement strand
AGGCACAGTTCTGATCCAGTACATGTCATATACTCCCTAACAATAGAAAGACTGGTAGCTTTTCCTGTTTGCAAACCACTGGAAATAGGGACCAAGTGGGAGCTTCACTGATATATGCATGCCGTCTGATACCCACTACTCCAGGCATGCATGGTGTTAGCTGCCATGTATGATTTGCTGAGAAACTGCATATGCTCCTCAACATGTAGAAACATTATTACTAGTCCTGAACAAATACCACACTGACATAACAACATAGATTCTATCAGAGAGCCATTTATCTATCCAGTAAACTACTGAGTTAATGTTGAGCTGGTAAAGTTTGTCAGGTTGGATCCTGTGAAATTTTTTTGAGTTCCTTTCATTTTTTTTGTCAGTAATTATTTCAGGATGTTTCAGAATCTCCACAATTATGTTATTGTTTTATTTTTTGTGAGTTCCAATTAGCTTAAAGGGATGTGGGTACATCCCCTTTTGATGTCAACTACCTCTTCTGTAGACAGCAACACTGTTCTAGGCCTACACATATGGGATCTACCAGCATGGATACCCATTTTTTTTATTCAGTAAATCCAGCTCATTTGCATAGAGATTCATGCACACAGCCTGGAAACTGCACTATTCCAGGCCCTGCCTCCTTATCAACCACAGCAGTCTACCATTAACAATACTGCATGCAAGATCCTGTAATGGATTATTGTCACATATTTAAATTTTTTTGCTTTTACAATTTTTATTTATATGAATTTTTGCATAACTGCATGTTTGCACACTGTGGGGTGCCGTGTAAACAAAACCTGAGTATTAAAAATATTTAATTTTTTTTACATTAATTTCTATCACGTTTTGGACATACAGGGCATGGTTTTGCACATATCTGTGTCTGATATGCTATTTCTCTTCTTCTAACTGAACTTTTACAGTCCCTGTTTTCTGTTTTACATCCTGTGCATGGAATTTTTCCGTGTACACTTCAGACACCAACAAGGGTCTGCAGGACTAAATATCTGCTTTCTAGATCACTCTAACACCCTCATTTGCACTCCATTCACCTGCTAATGAGGTGATTTGCATGCCACAAACACTTCTGTGTTGGCATGCTCATGCACGCCCCTCAGCTCTGTTTACTGAATTGCACAGTTGCTTACATCTGTGTAAGCTCCGTGCCACTTTCCCTATGTGGAAAAAAAATTTGTGTAGGCTTTATTGAATTCCCCCATCATCTTTAATAATTATCTTGGTGGTGGTGCTGCGGTAGCATTGTTGCCTCACAGTAAGACGTTGTCCTGTTCGATTCTCAGCTAAAGCATCTTCTGTGTGGAGACATGCATGAATGGGCGTACCTTCGTTGAAGGTTGTGCGTCAGAGGTGGCAACTTGGCACGTAAAAATCTACTGCCAATCATTAGTGGACCGGAGTTCCGCTGTGGCGACCCCTAACCGGGAAAAGCCAAAAGACACAACAAAGTAATATAAAAAAGCCACACATAGGCTCTAGATAGTCATTACTGTTGATGTGACACCCTAATCCCATATGCAAAAATAAGAAAAAAGAAAAAAGGGATGGTGAAGGGATGGATTTAAACAACAAACCATTTGAGTCACATGTACTACAGCAAACAAAGAAAAACAAGTCACATCAACTCCCTCCTATGAAACACACTTACTAGAAATAGTGTCATTTAACCCAGGAAAAAAATGCATTTAAAAGTAGCCGTGTTCTAGTTATATATTTAAATAAACTATTACAATGCCCCTCTCAGGAATCAAATTCAGTAGTATCCAAAACAAAAAAAAAATAGAAAATTCTTGAAATATTTGCATTGAATACTCTGCTTACAGAACAATCTCAACACATTTCTTAATATCTTAATTATATTTATAAATTCTTTAATTTACATAAAGATTTCTATACATAAAAAGCCACACATGAGGCATGATGCTATGAACCAATGCCAGTGGAAAGACAAGTGAATTTTTTAGCTCCAAATATCCATTTATTGCCATTCACTGTCATGTATGAACTATTATGACTATATACCTACATTGTTTGCATAAACATCATTTAAAGGTACCTAAGCACTTATTGCTTACAACAGAACTGTTTGAAACATACTTTCCTACCATATCCTTGAAATAAACAAATCTTTTGTTATTGAAAATGTTTTTCATCAACTATTGCAAACAAGTCATTATGCCCTTGTAAAATTTTGCAGTTATTACTAACTATATTTTTATTACATGACTATGCATGCCATATTCTAAAGGAAATGTCAAATTCCAATTAAAGTTAGAACTTGCTTTCAATATATCTTTACTGCTTTCCTCTCACAAGATAGGAACGTAGCGGTCATATCTTTTAGACCTGACCTAATCCAAAATACATTTAGCTGTTAAAGGTTCATAACCTCTTTATATGAATAAAACATATAAAAAATGCATTTTTCATGAAAAATGTTGTCATCTGTGAGGAATCTGGAAGCCAACTGCTTGTCCTTTAACAATATATTTTGAATGAACCCAGGGTGGGCTCAGGCTGCTAGGTGGTGAGTCATTTCCCTTTGATACATATGGTTGGGCACACATGGCTAAAGTTAAATTAATCTACGGAGACATATGGCTGTCATAGATTCACAGATTCCCTGTGAGCACATAGTAGCATACAGCACCATGCCCACAGCTTCAATAACAAAGTGCATGGAGAAAGGAGTAGTGGTGTATGTTGTGCTTGCTGTGCAGTGCATGCTCATGTAACTACAGCATGTAGAAGTGTGTGTGTGTGTGTCCAGTAATGTAGATAGGGGTGGGTGAGAGGGGCAACTGACCCAGAAGCAAAGTGTTGGGGGTGCATTCAGCCGATCTTGCACTTTCTGTAATGCTTATATAATTTGCAACAATTTACAATTTAAAACAGGAAAGTATTATTTTATAAATTAAATATGTTGAAGGAGAGTTGGGGGCAGGGCACAGAAATGGGACCTGAATGGCTGTAGGAGTGTCATGCATCTTACCGCTGGTTGGTGTGTCAGTAGAAGGAGCAGTGTATTGATCAGCTTGTTACAGTGAAGTGCTTTATTTTTGCTCTTCACTTGAAGAGTTGAGGGGGGTGGGTCTACGATTCATAATACCAGCCCAGGGCACTGGCTGAACCAACTATGCTTTTGTGTATGGCAGCATGGAGGAAATCCTGCACCTTGCTATAGTCACACTTATTCATAGGTTCATACTGTAAGTACTAGGTTAGCTACCCTTGTGGGACATTTTAAGCATAGGCAATTTCCCTTTCAAAGGTGAGAACCAAACCCTGTGTCTTGTGCTTAAGAGGTAAACATCTTAACCACTATGCCAACCCAGTATGTGTTTTAAGTAGTGTTCTGTACACACTGTGAATGGAGTTAAAAGTTCACACCATTAATAAAGACTTTAGCCATTGTACACTTGATTTGTACTGTCATTGACATGCACACTGGATATCCTGCTGCTGATACCTGCCATACTGCACCTAGTGCCATGT
Organism: Protopterus annectens; assembly: GCF_019279795.1. NCBI lineage: Eukaryota > Metazoa > Chordata > Ceratodontiformes > Protopteridae > Protopterus > Protopterus annectens. The sequence goes on along the minus strand of NC_056738.1, from coordinate 52,165,802 downwards.
GGGCCATGGTCATTATTTCCCCACATACAGTTGATTAGAGCCATGGGCATGGTGCAGCATGCTTCTCTGTGTCCACAATGGATCTGCAACAGACATATGATCTCCTCAAAGGTTTATCAAACACCGACAACTGACAAACTTTAATCCCGAAACATTCAAATCTTTACTATCAAAAGTGAACTGGAATCCCTGAAAACTGCTCCCTTTGGATGAAGCTGTCCACTTTTTTAACTCCACTTTCCTTAGTATTTTAAATTCTGTAGCACCCTTTAGAACAGTCCGCATAAAGTCTAACATAGCCCCATGGCTGACCATAAACACACGTGCACTACTAAAAAATAAAGACAGAGCATGGAAAATGTGGACTAAAACTAAACATCAACCAGACCTCCAGAAATATAAAGAACTTAGAAATATTGCCAAAAGTCACATAAATAAAGATAAGACAAGCTTCTATAATAATCCATCTTCCACCTTTATATCCAACCCTAAAAAGTTCTGACACTCTGTAAATCAAATACTACACCTGAGTACGCAAGCCTCCCCTAACCCTCATCCTGACAAAACACATGAGGAAACTTCCTCCATATTTAACAACTACTTTATAGACTCAATATCCAAATTACTATATCAAAACACAAACCATCCCACCAACAATAATAGACCTAATAGCTCAAACTCTTCCATCAGTAGTAACCCCAACCATCCCACCAACAATAATAGACCTAATAGCGCAAACTCTTCCATCAGTAGTAACCCTACCACTACCTACTCCCTCAAACCTGTCTCCGCTAACTATATTAAAACTCTACTATCTAAATTAAAACCTTGCTCCACATCCATAGACAGCATTCCCTCCACATTCCTTCAGGCTGCTGCTGATGTTCTTGCTTTCCCAGTTTCTATTCTAATAAACCTCTCTATTATGGAATCCACAGTCCCTTCCATCTGGAAGCAATTTTACACCCTTCCAATACACAAAGGAGGAAACTCTACGGATATAACCTATTTTAGACCCATAGCCATACTCTCACCACTCTCCAAAATTCTGGAAAAATGTATACACAATCAAGTCTTACACTATATTCTGCAAGAAAATCTGCTCACACCTACCCAACATGGCTTTTGTTCCATGCAGAGCACTGCAACAGCTCTCCTGTCTTTCCTAAACTCTGTATCACTAGCTAGAGACCGTAACAATCTTATTTCCTGTCTCTTCATTGACCTCTCTAAAGCTTTTGATACAGTCTGTCATAAACTTCTTCTCCTTAAACTAACAAACTTACACTTCTCTCCATCCACCATATCTTGGTTTAACAGCTATCTCTCTGATATACTCCAATCAGTCAAATGGCTCTCAGCTTTCTCTCCTCTTCTTCCAGTTAAAACGGGTGTCCAAAAGGTTCCATCCTTGGGCCCCTTCTTTTTAACATCTTTTCCAACCTTCTCTACTCTTCCTGTCCTGGATCCTCACTGATACAATACGCAGATGATTATATGCTTATCACTATTACTGAATAACCAACTCAACTAAAATCAGACACACAGTCCTCTTTTAACTCTGTAGAAAACTGGCTATCTGAAAACCAACTTATCCTTAATCTAAAGAAAACCAAATTACTACTCTTTGATCCTAAAAACCTTAACCACATAAAGTCTTCCTTCTCCATGCTGTCACAAAATAATACTCAAATACAGGTGGATACCAGTACAAAACTATTAGGTGTTACTATTGATGACAGACTAACCTTTGATTTACATGTCAATAATTGCATCCGAAAAACACATTTCAAGCTAGATCTCTTCTATAGAAACAAAAAATATCTTACCAAAACAGCAAAACTAACCCTTTCAAATGCCTACCTCTTACCCACTTTACTTTATAGCTCCCAAATTCTCACCACCTCAACATTGGACTACTAAACAAGTTAAAACAACTTTTAATAGGATTGCCAGATTTGCTGCCCAAAATTCTTACAAATCCCATCACTGTCTCTCACTACAAGAACTAAATTGGCTAGAATTACATTACCTGCTTCTGTATAATCAGTTTCAGATTATTCATTCCATTCTCTACAAACCCTTTTTCTGTCCAACTCTCTCATCTCTAATCTCTCATTACCTACCCACTAGATTACTCCGCAGTTCTGAACAAGGTCTACTAAAAATCTACAAACCAAGGACCAAAATGGGTCACCTAGCCTATAGCTTTAACCCTTTCAAGGCCTGGAAAAGCCTACAACTAGACATAAGATCCATTGAACATCCCAATCAATTCAAAGCCGCTACAAAAAATACCTTCATGAAAAATGGACTTGCCAATGTAATTATCCCACATAAACACTCCCTTTAACCTTCACCTTCTCTTCTATCTTCCTTCCCTTCAATAAACAAAGTACTACTTTATCTTCTCCTCTTGGTACATCACTGTACAAACATAACTAGTAAAATATTTCAGCTATGTAACTATTGCACTATTATGTATATAATATGTAATTATGAATGTATCCCTCTGATGAAGGTATTTCTATGTATTTCACTTGCCACAGTTTAATGTATGAAACTGAAATGCAATAATGTGTGGTACTGATGAATGTAATATGTGGCACTGTAATACAGTAATCTGTGGTACTGATGAATGTATTTCTATATGTATTTAATATGTAAAATTTCTATTTTCTGTTGGAGATTTTCTCCTCGGGCCTCTGCTGAAAATGAGCATTTGTAGCCCACTCGGACAAACCCTGTCAACAAATATAAAATAAATAAATGAATAAATAAAAAATAAATATGTCTCTGCAGTTGAATTTCACTTCAATAATGTGTTCCCAGTCAAATGTACTACAGGGAAATGTCTCACTCATCTATCATAGCCTGAACCAGCCACAGGAGTGATTACCTAGGAATTAACAAAAATAACCTTCTTGTAGATATTTACATTAAAACTGAATGTTTACATCCTTCACTAATAGTACATCCAGAAAGCCACATTGTATCATAAGACCAATTAAAAGTAAAATAAAAAAATCTCATAGCATTTTGCATATATTCCATAATGTTTTAGCATGTGAACACTTTCAGACTAAGTAAATATAATGTCATGTATAAAACACCCATAAGATGTAAAATATTTGTTGAACTCACTAATAAACACATATTATACCATGACCCCCCCAAAATGTGCACGCTGATTGGCCAGCGTGCCCATTGTAAATCGAGTTATACTAAGGGAAAAAGGTCCAGTCGCTCGGACTTTTTTCCCTTAGTATAACTCGTTTTTTTAAAACACTGTCTCGCTATGTTAAATGGGTTTAACATAGCGAGACAGCTTTAAAATAAGCAACAGAGATCTCCGTTGCTTATTTTAAAGCTGTCTCGCTATGTTAAACCCATTTAACATAGCGAGACAGTGTTTAAAAAGCAACGGAGAAAGCAAGATCTCCGTTGCTTTTTATAGTGTTCGCTATGTTAAATGAGTTTAACATAGCGAGACAGTTAAAATAAGCAACGGACATCTCCGTTGCTTATTTTAAACTGTCTCGCTATGTTAAACTCATTTAACATAGCTTAAACACTAAAGCAACGGAGATCTTCGTTCTCCGTTGCTTTTGCCCAACTCTGGTGTACTGCGCAGGCGCGCAGTACATCAGAACTGCCGGATGCCAGACATCTGCGGAAGGGCAGTAAACAGGCATTATACTATGCCATTATTTAAGAAAAGTAATAGTTTCTTTTCTTAAATAATGTCATGGTATAATAGCAATAACCCACTTCTGGGTGTGGGTAATGCTAAATTTACCCACGGTTGGCTTTGTTTGGTCCCTCGGGCTTCACCCTCGGGACCAAACCACGCCAACCGTGGGTAAATTTAGCATTACCCACACCCAGGCGTGGGTTATTGTTATATTTCTTCTCCCATACTGATAAAACCATATAGGCAAAAGGGAGGGTACTACCTCCACTATTGCCACACCACAGATTTGTTGATAATATTCCCCTTCAGACAAAAATAATTTTTCAAAGTTCAATCCATAAAAAAGCATTGAGCATTAATTTGCCCTTTAGTTAAAAGAGTAGTACTAAGAAATTACTTCTTAAATTTTAAACCTATATCATGTGAGATAACCATATATAAAATCCTTTATATAAGCTGTAACCAAAAAACAGTTCTTGTCAAATTCTGTTTTTTTAACCTTATATAGAAGATTCCAAGAGTGACAGAGATAATCCTCAACATGTGTAACAAATTCCATGATCAAATTTTCAAAAAAACATAGATATAGATTTTAGAACTAACTGCAGAAATATTTTTTTAACTTATTTGTATTAACTTATGGGGTTTATATTAGTTCATCAACAGCTTAGGTTATCGAATCTGTAATGATTGACACCTAAGCGTCAAACTTGCAAAATCTCGAACGATCATTTAAGCAAACTCTTTCTTCGGGAAAGAAGTCGCTTGGCCATTATCGGGGATTTGCCCTTTCAGCAATGGGGAGCATCCTTTGAGTTGATATATTTAGTTAGGGGTGTGTGGGGGGCATAGCCCCCCCCACAACCGGGGTGTGGGGGGTAAAGTCCCCCCACTTTATTTAGGTTGATTGATAAGTTAATTTTGTTCGCGGACGGCCTACTGAATTCTTTCATGAGGAAAGAATTTGCTTAAATGGCCATGGCCATTCGCGATTTTGCAAGTTCGACACTTAGGTGTCAATCATTACAGATTCGACAACCTAAGCTGTCAATGAACTAATATAGACCCAACTTATGGACTCCAAACAAAAGTGGTATCTTAGGAAATTCCACCTATGAAAAAATATACCACTCATTGCATATGTACCTATTCAATAAAATTTCATGAAATGCATAATTAATACATTTGTAAGTTTTATGCACATCCAGCAAACCCACTTTTTTATAAAAATATCATAATTTAACTCCCCACCCATATCTGCTTTCATAATTCTAGTAGTGATATCTGAACTTAAAGTACAATGTAGAGAGGATTATGCAAACTGATTGGGACATAGGGTAGTTCGGATAATTAAATATACATTGAACCAGATTAAAAAATAAAACCACACAGGGAATACACTTTTCAAGCATTCAGTGATTCCACTGGACAATAAAGAATGGTTTTCACACACGAGCAGGCTACAAGCTCAAAACAAAGTACAAAAAACATAAATTCAGCTTCATAACATACAGTCAGGTTATACACTTGACTGCCTGGCTTGCCTTTCTGTGTTGTATTTGGGCCTTTGGGAAGATGAATGTGATGATGTAGCCTCTGACCATCTTCCTGTTGGGTCAATATGCTATTTGGATCTTCTTGAGACCTGTTTTGCCATTTCAGAGCCAGTCTGATTGATCATGTCAGAGTATCTTTCGGTAAAAAAAATGTGTTGTTTCAGCAGTGGAAGGGTTTTCCGGAGCAAATGTTCTCTAACAAGTAGACTCATGTGCAGGTTTACCAGAAAGATATGCTGAACCATTGTTATATTCTTCCTCATCTCAGATTTTTTTTTTCATTCCATAATAGTTGCTTTGTACCTGTTAATTTAGTAAACATTAAGTCAAAAATAATTTTCTTTTAGCTAAGAAATTAGAATGAAAAACAATGTCATTATTTACACCTTCAAATCTTTTTATAATGTCAACGTTTTAAATGACTTATCATGATTCATTATTTTATTGGGTTTACAACTCACCTTATCGAAAAGTACCATCATCTCTTTGTGAAGTTTCAATTTGTTATACCATTGGAAATTTAGAGAGTAATAAACCTTTAGGAACAATATTCCATTTAGTACATTCTTGAAAACAAATACTGCCCCATTGCAAAGACTTCAGTATGAAAATACAGTTTTTAAATTTAACTTATCTGATGAGTACATCAATGACACCATTCCATCAATGTCACCAATGCCTTGGTGACATTGATGGACTTATCTGGTAAGTCCATCAATATCACCAAGTCATTGTTCCCACTTGAATAGCAGTAGAAGAAATGAGCTGCCAATATTTTTTTCAATACTACTTCTATCAGTTTTAACAATATTTAATACTATACTGACATGATAATTATCATTAATTCCTCCCACTACTCCACTGTTATTACTGACTGAACCAGACAAACAGTCAAAGTAATCATTCATCAAAGTGTGAATACTGGCTGAACCAAATAAGTCCTTTGAATCCATGAGTTAATTCCAATTCTAGTAAATGAAAAAAAAGGAAAATAGCATCACATTTGATTGTATTTATCGTTTGTTGACTGAGTTAGTCCCACTAAGCTAATAACCTCTTTTCTGGGGAAACCCAAGATGACATTTATACTACTGGGGAAATTTGGCCTGGGCACTGGGAACTTTTATTCTTTTCAATGAGTGCTGTGGGATCTTTTACATCCACCTGAGCTTTTACCAACTCAAGCAAATGGGATCTCAGTTTAACATTTTTATCCAAAGGCTGGTTATTACAAAAACACCAAAAACAAAAAAAAAGTCACAACTATGTATCACATGACATAGATTACTGTTGAGCATTTTGCCTTTAATAGTGTTTTAAATAACAATTCATGTGAGTCACATGAAATAAGATTTTGGATAATATTAAGTTGGATCTATGGTGGGGGGTATATTAATTTATTGGATATAAGGGAACTAGAACGGCAGCTACATTTAAATAGAATGATTTCCCATGAGTTGAATGGCACTATTTATATGTGTTTGAAATGTGATTTGTAACAGGTAGAAGTTGCTGTGACTTGTGATTTTATAATCCATGTGATACATAAATTGTTATTTAAATGCTGCTTTTTAGTTTCATGACTGTTCTGAAGAAGTCAGTGAAAGCCAAATGTGATGATCAGTAATTTGTATCCAGTGATATATAGTTTTTGTTGTTATTAGAAACTCCTTGTGTTCTGACTGAGAGTGCTTCTCAAACAATTCAAAACATAAAGTGAAAAGTATATATTTTTTAGCATTTCTGTTCAAAGCTGAAATTGCTGTTTCTTTCTCCCACCATTATTCCTGCTGGGTTAAATACTGGTCTAACAGCTTTTGTGTTTTATCTGATTGTCTCAAGGCTTGCTAGTATAATTAATATTTCCTGTTTGTAAATATCTGCATTCATTGCTAGAAACGTCTTGTGTTCTGACTGAGAGTGCTTCTCAAACAATTTGAAATATAAAGTGATAAGTGTATTTTTTGGCACTTCTGTTCATATTTGCTGACTTCTGATCTGTGCTGAAATTGCTGTTTTTTCTCCCACCCTTATTCCTGCTGTGTTAAACACTGGTCTAAAAAGCTTTTGTGTTTCCCATCCTCTCTCCCTATTGGTGTTTACTTCTTATACTTGGTGGCTTTGCAATTGCCTGTCCCTACTATATATTTGATCTGGGACACTCTTCCCAGTCAAAAAAAAAATACTTGACTAAAATCTCCTTGTGTTCTGACTGAGTGTGCTTCTCGTCTGATAGTGTGCTCGCTTGCACTGCACTTGAATTGTTTTTACTGCTGTTTTAGCTGCTTTTCTGTAAAAAAAAAATCAAGAAAACATTCTAAGCTTGTTTCCTGCATTTCTAGAAACTAGCCTAGTCCAGATACAGATTTGCTGTATCCAGGACTGAATGTAAATGTCTGAGTCCCCCAAACCTTTCTGTGAGGGAGGGAAGCCTTCTAGCTTGTCAGTAGGAGTGGTAAGCACTAGGTAGCCTATCTACCACAACAGAAGTGGTTTCTGGCCCAGAAATTGGAGTTTATTGGGTGTTTGGGCAATTTTTCCATATCTTTCAACTCTCTGGTTTAAAAGTCCATGTTTGCACTTGTTTTGCATCTTTCCTGTAACTAGTCTAGTGTAGATACAGATTTGCCATATCCAGGACTGGTTGTAAGCTTCTGAGCCCGCCCAAGCCTTTCTGTGTTGAGGATAGCCTTCTAGCCTATCAGTGGCAGGGGTAAGCACCAGGTAACCTACCACAAAAAGATTGGTTTCTTGCCCAGAAGTTGTAGTTTACTGGCCGTTTGGGCAGTTTTTTCCATCTCTTTCAACTTTCTGGTTTAAAAGCCTGCATTTGCGCTTGTTTCCCACCTTTCCTGTAACTAGCCTAGTCCATATACAGATTTGCTCTATCCAGGACTGTCTGTAAGCTTCTGAGACCCCCAAGCTTTTCTGTGTTGGAGGGAGGTTTCTAGCTTATCAGTGGCAGTGGTAAGGACTAGGTAGCCTATCTACCACAAGAGGAGTGGATTCTGGCCCAGAAATTCTAGTTTATTAGCCGTTTGGGCAGTTTTCCATATCTTTCAACTTTCTGGTTTAAAAGCCGCATTTGTGCTTGTTTCCCACTTTTCCTGTAACTAGTCTAGTCCTGATACAGATTTGCTGTATCGAGGACTATTTGTAAGCTTCTGAGTGATACCATAGTCTGCTCTTCAATTTTTCCTTTAAATCTGCTAGTTCTCCACTCTCCTGCACTTTTACTAGCTTATTAGTCTAGCACTTTACCAGACTTCTTGTAGCATACAAAAGTGCTACCAGCACTAAACATTCTACAAGGAAATAGCTCCAGTACTTATTATTAATGCCAACCCCTCCAGGTGTGTCTAAAGGTCAGTTCCCTGTACTTTCTTCTATCAACTTGGCGAAGATGGGCATCCTGAGGCAATGTAGCAACTGCCTCATGTACACTGACAACCCTCTCCTCTTACCTCCCAACACTCACACTTGTGAGAGATGTACTTATATATCCAAACTGGAAGCCACGTATTCTCCAGTCAAGACTGGAATAGCTGGTCAAGAGAAGGTCAACACTTGCACCACACTACATAGAACATAACCCTCCAGAACACACACCAGCACTGCCTTCACATAAAAACACAAACCACACACCCACCTTCGTGGAGGGTCTCAATAAAAATCTACCCAAACAGCGGAGACCTCCAAGGCAGGAATGCACTCAACCACCACAACACAGTACTAATCATGAGACACATAACTCTCCTAAAAAGTGTGCCACTAAACCAAAGCCCCTAAGGCAAAACAGCATGCTCAACACACTAGTCATAGGTGACTCAATAGTGAGGCACACTGATGTCCCACTCACTAGGTTGAAAAAGGAGAAAGTAACAGTCAGCTGCCTGTCATCTGCCAGGATCTGCCACATAATGCATGCACTCAGGTCCCTCAGCAACAACTACAAATATGACTCTGTCATTGTACATGTGGGTGTGAATGACCTGAAACGTACCTCCCTGGACTACATGAAGAGGAACATGGAGGAGCTGTTGGATTATGTAGCCCAAGCAGGTATGACCCTAGCCCTGAGCACCATATTACCATCACCCAGAATGATACAACAGTACAAGTAAAAAATGATTGAATTCAACAATTGGCTAAGTTTCTGGTGTCATTCTAAGGGGATCCAGTATCTGGCTGCCTGGGATGACATGATTGACAGACCTCGATGCTTTGCCAGAGATGGCCTGCATCTGTCACCCCTGGGCTTCCAGATAATGGCCAAGGCTCTTGCCACCCCTGTAGTGCCTTTTTTAGGCAATGTTCCAAAGACCAAATTACCACCATAACAGCTACAAACAAATACAATCTGAGGGTCATGCTGCTCAATGCTAGAAGTCTAAATCTCAAAATGCAGTTGCTCAAAGCACTCCTTAAAATGGAGAACATCGACATTTGTGCCATAACAGAGACCTGGTTCAAGGCAGCAGAAAGCATCCCTGCACTACCAGGCTACAACTCATTCCACACCTTTCAGCCCCAGAACTTGGACTGAAGCTCCAAAGGCGGTGGTGTTTCCATATTCATAAAGGATGCACACACCTCCAGACTGGTAGCTCAACATAATGCATCTGAGATACTACAGGTGCAGCAAACACTGGGTAAGACAGCGATTCAGGTCGTAACCTGCTATATGTCCCCAACCATGTCCCAAGACTCACATTCCACGTTCCTAAGCACCCTGGAGAATATTAGGGTCCAACCTAACAGCCTCATACAGAGTGACTTTAACTACCCCTTCATTAACTGGGAAAGCTGCTCATGTACCAATACACTTGCCCAATGTTTCCTGGAATTCATTAATTCCAATGCCCTGGACCAGCTCGTTCTTACCCCCACTAGAGGTAGCAATATATTTGACCTGGTCATTACCAACATGGGCAACCACTGCTCTACACCAATAGTCAACTCCTTCCTGGTTAGATCTGACCACAAACTAATCACCTTGGATATCCACATCCCTCCCCCCCCCCCACAAAGGAAACCACCATAAAAACTTCTCCAAAGCTAACTTTGGGCTCCTAATAACAGAAGTGGCTAACTTCACGGCACCCATGCAAATGGAGAATAGTTGCATGACCGCCGAATCATACACCAATGCACTGTACAAACCCGTACACAACTCCATGGATCTCTCCATACCCAATAGAACCAAGACACTCTCCTCCAAAAACAGGAAGCCAATCTGGTGGTCCCCTGCCATAAACAAACTCTACAACAGAAGGAAGAAACTGATGCTGAATAAGGTGAAGTCCCAAAACTGGAAAAACTCCCTTATCAGCCTCAACAAAAAGTTGAGATCCCTCATCAAATCCTCCAAAGCTATCTATGAAACCAGAATTGTAGCAGATAGTAAAGACAACAACAAGACCTTTTATAGTTGTGTAAGGAATCTCCATGGCAATACCCAGATTTGCTCTGAGCTACTGCACAATGGTACCTCCAATACTGAGCCAATAGATATTGCAAATATACTGGCCGACAGATTTAGTGCAAACTTTTGACAGGCACCCAGTGTTACTGCTGCGCAGGTTAAAACAGCACTGTCCAAGGCCAAGAATATAGCTTCTATGGGACCTGACAATATCCCTGGCTGTGCTCTACATGAACTATAGAGTGAACTGGCACCTCACCCGTGTGCCCTGTTCAATCACAGCCTCACCTCAGGCTTTGTCCCTACTTAATGGCGCACTGCTGCAGTCATCCCTCTCCACAAAGGAGGAGTAACTACAGACCCCGGGAACTATCGCCCCATTAGCCTAATGAGTCTGATATGCAAAGCTATGGAATGCATCATCATGGACCTAATAAACAAGGATATAGGGAATCTCCAAACTCTGGATCCCACACAGTTTGGTTTTGTGAAGGGTAGATCATGCCTGCTCAACTTGGTCGACTTCTTTGAGTCAGTCACCAGAGCTGTGGATGAAGGCAAGGTGGTTCATACAGCCTACCTTGATCTGGCCAAGGCCTTTGATACCATTCCCCACTCAGGAATCATAGAAAAACTCTCTAAGCTAAGCAGCAACTCCTATATCACTAGGTGGGTTGCAAACTGGCTCACAGATAAAACCCATAGTGTGAAAATAGCTGACTCCAAGTGAGACTGCTGAGCAGTCACAAGTGAAGCCTCACAGGGTTCTGTCCCAGGTCTGCTCCTGTTTGGTATCTACTTCTCTGAAGTCCAGGCCAACATGAAGGGTCTCTGGCTGACAAAGTTCACAGATGATTGCAAGTTGTGAGTTATTATTAACTCCCCAAGTGATGTTGGCATCCTACAGAAAGGCCTTACTAAGACCAGCAACTGGTGTCAGAACCATGGCCTTAAGCTCAATGCCAAAAATGTGTCATCATCCCCTTTGGGAAAAACCCAATTCCCATGAATTACCACATTGGTGGTAGTCCACTGAACACAGAAGGAGTTATAGGAGATCTGGGAACTAAGTTTGACAGCAGCCTCTCTTTTGACCACCACATTGCCACTGTGGTCAGAAAATCCTTCTATGTGGCACATCTCATTACTAAGGGTTTTGCATTCAGGAAGAAAGAGATCATTGTCTCCCTCTACTCTTCCCTCATTAGGCCAATCATCGAGTACAATGCCCCATTTGGCATGCACCTCACCAGACACCTGCAACAACTGGAGAGGCCACAACATTACTTCACAAAGAGGATCCTAGGCCTTAAACACATGTCCTATATGGACAGCCTTAAAATTATCCAGCTATTTTCTGTCTCATAGATATCGCATAATTAGAGGCAATCTCTGCTTGACTTACAAAGCCATGTCTGACCTAGCACTGTTAGAAATGCTACATCTAATGAAATCCCAATCCCTCCACACCACACACTCCAAAAACCTCAACCTGGTTACTACAATCAACAGAACATGCTGAAGGGACAGGTTCATAACACAGAGACTGTCCATGCTATGGAATAGATTTCCCATATATGTCAAGCAGAGCACCTCACTAACCCTCTTCAAGAGAAATCTTGATGAGTGGTTGTGAAATAGAAAATTCACCCCGGGGATCACTCCAGTGGCTCTGCTCGACAGAGGCAGTGGGAACTAAGGTCGGGTGGCATGATGCCAGGGTAATCCTATGAGCTAGGCTTATAAAGGCTCCAGGGCCATTAGCCTAGTACACACACCTATGAACTCATGAACCTATGAACCTATAATATACAAACTCCAAAGTCATAGAACCTGATTGCTCATTCATATAAATTGATAAGCTATAACTCACTTAAAATTTGGCAAAAGGAAATCATACAGCACTCTGAATGAAGCTAGAATGCACACAAACCCCCCACACCCATGCACACTCTGTGAAAATCTAAAATGAGTTCTCTTGTTTCATTGCTGTGAATAATTTTGTATCCTTTTGTAATAAGACCCTACTGTAGTAGCACAGCTAGCAGTTGTCCAACAGCATCAGTGCTCAAGAAACCTAAGCCAATTAACTTGAAGATAGAAATATGGAAATGCAGAAAGAGATGAGACCAGTCTTTTTTGAAGTGCTGTATCATTACAGCAAAGAAAACCTGAAAGAGTCATCTGGATGTTCTGACAGAGTCATCATTATACACAGCCAAAGCATTTAACTGGTGTTCAATTCATTTCTGCAGCAGCATATACTTGTTTATAGAAACTGCATTTGTTTGTTTGTTTGTTTGTTTGTTTGTTTGAGGGGGTGGCTGTAGGTATGCTGAACATTGTTGGATGAGGAGTCTTCAGATCACTGTAACTGTTCTGGAGATGACTTTTCGAGCCTTTTTATTAACCTTTCTGAAATAATGCCTGTGGCCTCTTTGCTTATTCTGATGACTGCTGTGATAAACAATTATCTGTGCCTGAGTACATCTCAGATTTTCTCCATCTAATTTATGAAAAAGCATAGTAGTAACACTAATGCAATATGGTAAATAATTTTAGTTGTTAAGCATACTTTGATATTTTTTGAATTTGCCATGACAGCATTTTAAGGCCACATTTGTTGTTGTTATTGTCAGTTAGGAGTTGTTAAGTTATGGTTAATTATTATATTTTGCACTGTTAATGATAGATAACTTACCTATGCACCAGATATTCAGTTTATTTTCATTTATTACAGGAACTTGACTTAGGGGGGGGATTCAATAAATACTACATGATTTTTTTTTCCGTGTGGGCATAGTGGCATGGAGCTTACACTGATGTAAGTAACTATGTGATTCAGTAAACAGAGCTGAGGGGTGTGCACAAGCGCACCAACATGGAAATGTCCGTGGCATGCAAATCACCTCATAAGCAAGAGAATTGCATGCAAATGAGGGTGTCAGATTGATCTAGCAAGCAGATAGGCAGTCCTGCAGACCCTGTGTTGGTGTCTGAAGTGTGCACGGAAAATATCTGTGTACATGATGTAAAACAGAGAACAGAGGCTGTACATGTTCAGTTAGAATGACAGAGATAGCATATCAGACACAGATATGTGCAAAACTATGCCCTGTATGTCCAAAATGTAATGGAATTAATGTAAAAAAAATATTTTTTAATACCCAGGTTTTGTTTGCAGGGTGCAGTGCACAAACATCCCATTGTGCAAAAAAATAAATAAATAAAAATAAAAATTGTAGAATGAAGAAAATTAAATATGTGACAATAATGCATTAAAGCATCTTGCATGGAGTATGTACGATGGTTAGACAGCTGTGGTTGCTAAGGTGGGAGGGCCTGGAACAGTGCACTTTCCAGGTCATGTGCATGGATCTCTATGCAAATGAGCTGGGTTTACTGAATAGCAAAAATGGGTATCTGTGCCTACAATGATATATAAATTGCTGATGACCCATGTTTCACTTAAACATGACCATTAAAATCCCTTAATGATGTACTTGGCAGGTGGAATGCATCATAGGTTGCCAATCACACAGGCGGCACCTATAGCAGAGCACTAGAAAAGTTGCATACATCATGCAATCTGATTTCACTCCCATACTCTGCACTAGTGGAGTACAAACATGGGATTCTACTACATACAGTATATGCTAGATACTGAGGTCAGCACTGATGATGCTGCAGGTCTGCTATATTTGTATGTGCTAGATGCTGAGGTTAGCGCTAAAGCTGATGCTGACAATATGCCTAGACTGAGATGGAGAAGAGTGCTCAGGCCCAGGGTAACCTTCCAGGAGCTACATGAGCTGGAGATTGTAGAGTGCTATAGGATGGACAAGGACATTATACAAGAACTCACCAAACTCTGCCACTGTCAACTCAGACCCAGAGCCAACAGAGTGGATCCCAGTGGAATCAAAGGTAGCCCTTAGGATACTAGCTGCAGGTACTTTCCAAAGACCAACTGGGGACATGATGGGGGGTCTCACAGGCATCAGCATCCAGGGTACTCCACCAGTTCCTGGATGCCATGCTAACGCATGCCAGTGAGCACATTTATTTACCCCACACCCCTGAGGAGAGGACTAGCAGTATGCGACTCTTCTACCATGTAGCACACTTCTCTGAGGTACTGGGTGCCATAGACTCTACTCATGTACACATCAAGGCAACATCAGTGAGGAGGGTAGAATCTATGTCATCCTCAAGGAATATCACTCCATTAACTGCCAGGTTGGGTGCATTGCCCAGGGCATTATCATGAATATGTGTGCTGGAAGCCCTGGCAGTTATCATAACTCCCATATCTGGCACACATCACAGCTGTACCAGATGTTTGTTGGGAAGACATCCCATATGGCCCTCTAGTGGGGGATGCTGGCTACTCACTTGGACCGTGGATGATGACACCCATCAGAAATGCACATACACCCAATGAAGAATGCCATAATGAGGCACACGCACAAACTAGGAACATCATAGAGCATGTGTTTGGGCTGTTCAAGTCAAGGTTCTGGTGCCTTGATATATCTAGTAGAGCCCTGCAGTACTCTCCAGCCACATGTGCACAGATGTTCACAGTATGTGCCGTGCTACACAATATTATCCTGCAGAACCAGCTGTGGCAGGATCAGTAAAGGGAAGGGATACACAGTCCCACACCAGTGCCTAGGTCCCCACAGCCATACCCACAGTGGGACTCGGAGGAGGAACACCCTGAGGTTGACCCTGTAGGCAGACATAGGTGGGCCCAGTACCCCCTGGACTTGGCCAAGAGACAACACATAGCACATGCAGTGACAACAATTTAAAGTCCTAGGGACTGACTCCTTACTCTGACCCGCATACATATAGTAAAAAGGATGCCAGCCAAACCATGCAACCTGTACCTGAATTACAGGGCTCTCAACCACTGCATTCACAAGGTAAGTCACTCTCTTATACAACACATGTACAGGGTACTAGACAATGGTAGCATATGTATAGACCTGCTGCATGTATGGAAAGGAATAGAGTGGGCTACTGGACTACTTGCAGAGATCTAACAGCCACTTGGGACAACAGGTACTCTGTCCAATACTGAGTGCTCCATAACATTCATTTGGCCACATGGCTGGAAACCCCACTGCATTATGTAAGGGAAATGCCAAAAAATGGGGTCATAGGACAGACACCCAACTGTCAATGCCAGAGTCCCCTACCCCCAACACACTAGTGTTCCCATACAACTGCAGTAACAGTATGTTTTCAAAGATATATCAGTAAAACACATAATTCCGGGGCTGTGACACAGAACCTGGCCACATGTTGTATTTCCGACAAAATCCAGGGGTCATGGTGTATGTCTTGTATGCTGTTTATAGTGTGAGGAATTAACCCTCTCCTTCCAGTGGCTGGTGTGGCTCACTGGGCTAAGGACATTTGCATGGGTGATGGTGTTGATGGTTCAACACTGGCAGGATCTACAACTTTTGCATGTGAGTTACTTATATGGTAGGAGCCCCACAGACTGTCATAATGCCGCAATTTGTTCTGCAAGAAAGCTGGACAAAGCCAAAGAAAATGGGGGGAGAGAGGGCCAAACCTACAGACAGACATTATACAGTGGATAGAAAAAGTGTACACACCCCTGTTAAAATGCCAGGTTTTGTGATATAAAAACATGAGACCACAATATATAATTTCAAAGCTTTTCCCACATTTAATATGACCTATAACCTGTACAATTCAATTGAAAAACAAACAAATCTGTTAGGGAAAAAATATAAAAAATAAAAAAAAAGTAGGATACTCTGGTTGTGCATGTGTGCATACCTTTAAACTAATACTTTGCTGTGTGTGCACACCCTTAAACTAATACTTTGTTGAAGCACCTTTTGATTTCATTATAGCATTCAATCTTCTTGGGTAGGAGTCTATCAGCATGGCATATCTTGACTTGGCAATATTTGTCCACTCTTCCTTGCAAAAGTGCTCCAAATCTGTCAGACTGCAAGTTCATCTGTTGTGCAAAGCCCTTTTCAGGTCACCCCACAGATTTTCTATTGAATTTAGGTCTGGGCTCTGGCTGGGCTATTCCAAAATTTTAATTTTCTTCTGGTGAAGCCATTCTTTTATTGATTTGGATGTGTGCTTGGGGTCATTGTTGTGTTGAAAGGTGAAATTCCTCTCCATCTTCAGCCTTCTAGTAGATGCCTGAAGGTTTGGGGCCAAAAGTGACTGGTATTTGGAACTCTTCACAATTCCCTCCACCCTAACTAAAGCCCCAGTTCCAGCTGAAGAAAAGCAACCCCAGAGCATGATACTGCCACCGCCATGCTTCACCATGGAGATGGTGTTCTTTTGGTGATGTGAAGTGTTGTTTTTGCATCAAACATACCGTTTGGAATTGTGGCCAAAATGTTCAACCTTGGTCTCATCAGACCATAGCACATTTTCCTACATGAATTCGGGAGACTTGATGTATTGTTTTGCAAATTTTAGCCAGGCCTGGACGTTTTTCTGTGTAAGAAAAGGCTTCCATCTTGCTCACCCTACCGCATAGTCCCGACATATGGAGGATATGCGAGATTGTTGTCACGTGTAGTATACAATC
The DNA here is from genome assembly GCF_019279795.1 of Protopterus annectens. Taxonomy (NCBI): domain Eukaryota; kingdom Metazoa; phylum Chordata; order Ceratodontiformes; family Protopteridae; genus Protopterus; species Protopterus annectens. The sequence continues at coordinate 52,148,526 of NC_056738.1, read as the reverse complement.
AGTACTTGCCAGAAATTTCTGCAGCTTCTTCAGTGTTGCTGCAGGTCTCTTGGCAGCCTCCCTGACCTGTTTTTGTCTTTTCGTTAATTTTGGAGGGACATCCAGTTCTTTGCAACGTCACTGTTGTCCCATATTTTCTCCACTTTTGGATGACTGTCTTCACTGTGTTCCATGTTATATCCAATGCTGTGGAAATGTTTTTGTACCCTTCTCCTGATTGATACCTTTCAACAATGAGATACCTTTGATGCTTTGTAAGTTCTCTGTGAACAATGGCATTTGCTGTAGTAGGCAACTGAATAAATGTCAGGAAAATCCTACTAGGACAGCTGAATTTTATTTAGTGTTACTCAGAGTCTCTTTAATTGATGGCAGGTATGTACCCAGGAAGACTGAATGCTGTAATTAAATCAAAAGGTGCTTCGACAAAGTATTAGTTTAAGGGTGTGCACACTTATGCAACCAGCTTATTCTACATTTTTTATTTTTTATATTTTTTCTCTAACAGATTTGTCTGTTTTTCAATTGAATTGTACATGTTATAGGTCACATTAAAGGTGGGAAAAGTTTTGAAATGATTTATTGTGGTCTCATTTTTTATATCACAAAATCCTGGCATTTTAACAGGTGTGTGTAGACTTTTATATCAACTGTACCTGCTTTAAGTTACCTAGAAGGTGGCTAGTATAACAGCAGTTTGCAACAGGTCAGATTAGCTGCAGGATGTAAAGGTCATCACTTAACCGTCTCAGTACTTACAAAAATTCAGTGGACTGAATTTTATAGTATATTACCAGAAAACCACAACTGTATGAGGAACAGAGCAGACATATGGGGTGGAATTCTGGACATTCTACAAAAAACATGTACAGTGAATGGTACAAAGACTGTCACCCTGTGTGTGGTGTTACATCATGTACCCCAGTCACATCACACCTCTCAACCTCTTAGAGCAAGAAATCTAGACAAAGCCATGAATAATACTGGGACAAAGGCTCAGATATAAGGACAAGTATTAACTACTGCATAGACAGATATATAAAGTTGAGAAATAGCAGTTTATGCATTGGCATGAGTCTTCTGATGTGTATGGAGTCAGAAACTCAAATGTCTGTCATCATTTCCTAACATCAGTCTATAATGATTTGCCACTAATGTGCCAGAAAACCACAGTGCTGTATAAGCCATACCAAAAATATGATGCAAAACTCTGGACACTCTATTACATTATGTACAGCTGATAGGTATGAGTAACATATTACATTCAGTAAACAGGTGGGGAATGCCTTGGACAAAATATCAGGGAGGTGCTGGACTGTGGAAACAGGTGCAGCAGCTAATGGTCTGCAGCACACAAAATCTAGGACTGAAGTACAGGTAGCTCTGGCCTGGAGTCACCTTGTAAATACTGAGAGTCACTCTGGGCATGCTCCTACACTTAGCTAACTTGTGTCCATGTCTGTTGCTTCTTCCACCCAAAGAACTGCTATGTGGAAATATGTCTGTACATACAGACAGCTATGTATCCATATCTGTCTCTCCCTATTCCCCTCACACATGACTACCCACGTATTATCTACTCAGAGGCAATCTCTGCATAGCATACAAGGCCATGTCAAACCTAGAGCTGGTGGACATGCTACACTTAAAGAAATCCCAATCCCTCAGAGACACACACTTCAGGGATCTAAACCTTGTCATCACAATGAACAAACCATGCTGGAGGGATAGGTTCCTGATCCAGAGACTCCCCGAACTCTGGAATACACTGCCCATACATCTCAAGCAGAGTGCCTCTTTGGCCCTCTTCAAATGGAACCTTGATGATTGGATGGGAGATAGGAAATTCACCCCAGAGATCATGTCAGTCGCCCTACTAGAGAGCGGTCCAGGGAAGTAAATATTGTGGGAAGAAATAGGTTCATAGGTTCATAGGTTCATACTAGGCTATCTGCCCTAGGGCATTTATAAGCCTAGCCAGAGTGTGTGTGGCTTTCACCACCCCTTAGTATGAGAATACTATACCCATTAGTTTGCTGTGCCTCTGTCCAGCAGTGACACAGAGATGATTCCCAGGGTAAACCTACGATCTCCCATCCACTCGTCAAGATTTCTCTTGAACAGAGTCAGTGAGGGGCTCTGCCTCACATGGACTGGGATTCTTTTCCATAGTGTAGGGAGTCTCTAGGTGATGAATCTGTTCCTCCAGCACATTCTATTTATATCCGTGTTGAGGTTTAAGTCTCTTGCTCTCGTGGCTCTGGTGGATTTGGATTTTTTGAGGTGGAGCATGTCCATTAATTCCGGGTTGGACATGGCCTTGTATGTCAGGCACAGACCAACTCTGAGCAGATGGTATGTGACTGAATAGAGCTGGAGTTTCTTTAGTTGGGCAGCGTATGACATATGTTTGAGCCCCTTTATCCTTTTGGTGAGGACCTTTTGGGGTCTTTCCAACTGCTGCAGGTGTCGGGTAAGGTACATTCCGAATGGGGCGTTCTACTCAATCATTGGTCTGATAAGTGAAGAGTACAGGGGTACAATGACCTCTCCTGATCTGGATGTGAATCCCTTCATGATCAGGTGGGCAATGTAGAAGGTCTTCCTAACCACTTTGGCAATGTGAGTGTCAAAAGAGAGGTTACTGTCACCTTGGGTCCCCAGGTCCCTGATAACTTCTTCCATGTTTAATGGATTACCACCTATGTGGTAATTAGGGGTTACCTTGTTTTTCCCAAAGGGTATGACTATACATTTTTTGGCATTTAGCTTAAGGCCATGGCTCTGGCACCAGTTATCCATTTCTATGAGACCTCTCTGGAGGATGTCTGTGTCTGATGGAGTGTCAATTATGGTGTCCAGTTTGCAGTCATCTGCAAATTTTGTCAGCCACAATCCCCCTATGTTTGCCTGCACTTCAGAAAAATAAATGCCGAACAAGAGGGGGCCCAGGACTGAGCCCTGTGGGACACTGCTCGTGACCGGCTTAGAGTCTGACATGGCACCAGCAACTCTAACCCTGTGTGTTCTGTCCTTGAGCCAGTTTGCAACCCATCTTGTGACATATGGGTTTACATCTAAGCTGGTGAGCTTTTCTATGATGCCCGAGTGGGGTATTGTGTCGAACGCTTTTGCTAGGTCAAGGTAGGCTGTGTGAACTGCCTTACCTTCATCAATGGCCTTAGTGACTGTTTCGAAAAAGTCGACCAAGTTCAAGATGCAGGATCTGCCCTTGACAAAGCCAAATTGGGTAGGATCCAGTGTATCCCAATGTCTTTATTTATGAGTTCCATTATGATCCTCTCCATAGCTTTGCAGACAAGGCTTGTCAAGCTTATGGGGTGGTAATTTCCAGGGTCCGTAGAAGCACCACCTTTGTGGAGTGGGACCACAGTTGCCGTACGCCATTCTTTGGGTACTTATCCTGTAGTAAGGCTAAGATTAAACAGCAGCCTTATGTGTGGGTTTAGTTCCTCATTGAGTTTGTGTAGCACACAGCCGGGTACACTGTCCGGTCCCATTGATGATGTGTTTTTTGCTTTAGAGAGAGCAGCTCTCACCTGGGCATCTGAGATGTTTGGGAGGCTAGACTCTGGTGGGATAGATATTTCTCCTTTTGGGGGGGAGGGAGGGGAGAAATTTGCACTGAACCTGTCTGCCAGTATGTTGGCAATGTCTGTGGGTTCAGTGATTTTTGTATCATTTTGGACTAATTCTGAGCATATCTGGGAGTTTCCACCCAGGTTTCTAACATAGCTAAAGAAGGCCTTATGATTGTCTTTTGTGTCATTAGCGATTTTTCTCTCAAAGTTGGCCTAGGATGATTTTATGAGTGATCGTAGTTTTTTGCTAGTATTGATCAGAGATGCCTTCCCTTTTAGGGATTTTGCTCTGTCATGTAGTAGCTTTCTCCTCTTGTTGTAGAGTTTGTTTATGGCTGGGGTCCATCAGACCGGGCGCCTGCCTTTGGTGGAAAGGGTCTTGATTTTATTAGGGATTGCTTGATCCATACATTCCTGGAGGTGCTTGTAGAAGGCATTTGTAAGGGTTTCAGCAACGTGGGTTGTAGTTTCCACTGGCTCGGGGGCCTTGAAGGATACCACTCAAGTCTTAAGAAGTGTGAAGTTTGCTTTTGAGAAGTTCTTCACTGTGGTCTTTTTTGCTGGGGTTGGGGGCGGGATGTGGATCTCCAGTGAGATTAATTTATGGTCTGATCTCACCAATGAGGGATATACTTCCGGTGTGGAGCATTTTGTCCCCATGTTTGTGATGATCAGGTCTAGTATATTTTCTCCTCTTGTGGGAATGGTGACTAGTTGTTCCATAGCATTTGAGTTTATGAACTCCAGGAACCTTTGGGCTAGGGTGTTGGGGCTTGAGTAATGTTCCCAGTCTATGTTTGGGTAGTTGAAGTCACCCAATATGATGGTGTTTGGAGAGACATTCATACTCTCCAGTGTCTTCAGGAAGGCTGTGTGGGCTTCCTGAGTTTGAGAGGGTGGTCTGTAGCATGCTACAAACTGTAGGGCAGTTTTACCTATGGTTAATTGCACCTGGATGGTCTCCGATGCTTCGTGCATTGCCACTAACCTGGAGGTGTGGGTATCCTTTATGAATATGGATACTCCCCCTCCTTTTGTGGTTCGGTCCGGATTTTGGGGCGGGCATGATATGAGGTATAACCTGATAGTGCTGGGGTGCTCTCAGGAGCCTTGAGCCAGGTTTCAGTCACAGCACAGACATCAATGTTCTCCATACTGAGGAGGGCTTTGAGGGCGTGCATCTTGAGGTTTAGACTTCTGGCATTGAGCAGTATTACCCTTAGTTTTTCTCCATTTTTGTTTTCTAGGGCGGTAGGTTTATCATTTGAGCCTTGCCTAAAAAGGCACTATGGGGTGGCAAGAGCCTTTGCCAATATCCGGAAGCCCAGGGTGACAGGTGCAAGCCTTCCCTTGCGCAGCGTGGCTTGTCAAGCATGTCATCCCAGGCAGACAGACATTGGATCCTTAGAATGACACCAGTAATTAAGCCAATTATTAAAGCTGATCATTTTGTCTCTGTATTGTGGCATCATTCTTGGTGAGGGTAGGATACTGCTCAGGGTCAGGGTCATACCGGCCTGGGCTACATAATCTGAGAGCTCCTCTATGTCTCTTTTCATGTAGTCCAGGGAGGTACGTCTCAGGTCGTTTACACCGGCATGGACAATGACTGAGTCATACTTGTACTTGCTGTGGAGTGACCTGAGTGCTTGTGTTATGTGGCAGATTCTAGCGCCTGACAGGCAGCTAACTGTGATCTTTTCCTTGTTCAGTCTGGTGAGTGGGACATCAGTGTGTCTGACTATGGAGTCACCTATAACAAGTGTGTCTGGCATTGTGTTTGGCCTTAAGGGCTGTGACTGTTTAGCACACTGACTTTGAGAACTATGTGTTGCATGTCTTATGTCTTGAGGTGGCAGTTGCTTGGGTGTCTGCTTTGGAGGCCTCTGTAGTTTTGGTAGATTTTTGATCAGTGCCTCCAGTATGTCTTTGTGTGTTTATGTGTTTGTTTTGCAGTTGTGATAGTTCTATGTGAAACTGGGTTTGTGGTGTGCGTGGTTTCCTTCTCCTCTTGTCTGGTCTTGCCAGTCCTGAGTTGAGAGAGCTCAGCCTCCAGTTTGGCTATATAGTTGCATCTCTCACATGTATTTGTGTTTTGTGGGAGAAGGAGTGGGTTGTCTGTGTACATGAGGCAATTGTAACATTGCCTCAAGATGCCCAGATTCACCAGCTGAACAGGAGAGGATGCTAGCAACTGACCCTTGACATGCTACAAAAGTGAAAAAGTTTGCTGTGTAACTGAGTCAGAAGGGACCTATAGGGAAATGGGTACTCAGGGGATTCTAGGCTAATGTAGTACTTTGTTTAGTATATAAGTACTTTACCTATATAAAAATGCTTTAGGAGCAAGTGCTGAGCTTTTGAGATAGAGAATAGACTGTTTAGATTGCAAGTAGAGAAGTTCTAAGGGAAAAATTGAAGAGCAGACTTTACGGAGCCAGAAATAGTTTAACCTTGTTTAACCGGCGCTGCCCGATGGTGCTCTATGGGCAACTCTGCGCTAAATCACGCAAAAGCACGCTAAAGCGGGCTTTATAGCAGGGGGTTGAAAACAGCTAGGAATTGACCCAAAATGGTCAATAGACTACAAGTTTTTGGCTGGAACCACTGCTCTAGGGACAAATAGGCTGCTCAGTGCTCCCCACTCCCACTGGTGAACAAAGAAGCTTCCCTTTATCCAAATAAGGATACGGAATAGCACAGGAACCAAGCCAAAGCCCAGAGATCAGCAAACTCTGAAGACTGGACTATTCTAGTTCAGTAAGGCAGGAAAACAAGATTTTTTTTTTTTTTTTTCAGAAAACAGGAAAAACAGACAGTAAATGCTATAAATGCTTTTAAACAGCTAGCACACTTGAGTGTGTTAGCCTACAGGTAAAATTATGCAACAAATAACTTTTTTAAAAGTGCAAAACAGTTAATCAACACAAAAACAGTTTAAATAGAATGCAGAGCTGTATAAACAGGCGAAAATGCAGTCGCTAAGCAGTAAATAATCAAAAAGCCAGAAAAAAAATACTTAAATCAGGAAAAAGTCACTCTTTTGCTCTCTGCTGCTTGTAGAACTCTGCAGGACACCACGAGGAGCTGTGCTGAGTTGAATACAAGCGAAAAAGCACGCTAAAGCGGAATAGCCAGGGAATTGTTATAGCTAGGCTTGTATAGGCCCTAGGGCCGATAGCTAGTACCAACATATGAACCTATAAACAGTCTTTTGTGATATTGTGATTTTAATCTGTTTATTAAACACTTTTTGCCAGATATTTTATCTTGAAAGCTTCTCCGTGGCTGAACAGTGATTTTTATCATTACTCATTTACCTTGTTTATCATCTGTTTTCTTGGTGAGCTGACATTTTTATTTCTTTGTTTATAATAGTAGATATGTAGGAGTTCTAATCTCATACCAGCCAACTCTGTGCATTCATAGGTTCATAGGTTCATAGGTAGATACTAGGCTATCTGCCCTAGGGCATTTATAAGCCTAGCCAGTGTGTATTTGGCTTCTGCCTCCCTATTAGATTAGCCTACTGTGCCTCTGTAAAGTAGATCACAGAAGGTACCCTTTTAAGATTAGTTTACTGTGCTTCTGTCTAGCAGGGACACAGGAGAGATCCTAGGGGTGAATTTGTGATTTCCCATCCACCTGTCCAAATTTCGCTTGAAGAGGATCAGTGAGGGGCTATGTCTAACATGAATTGGGATTCTATTCCAGAGTGAGTGGAGCCTCTGGGAAATTAATCTGCCCCTCCAGCATGTCCTATTTATTTTTGTGCTGATGTTTAGGTCCCTGGAGCGTGTAGCTCTAAGGTACTTGGATTTTTTGAGGTGGAGCATGTCCATTAATTCTGAGTTTGACATGGCTTTGTACATCAGGCATAGATCACCTCTGAGTAGGCGGTAAGCAACTGAGTAGAGCTGGAGTTTCTTTAGTCGAGCTGCATAGGACATCTGTTTGTAGTCTATGATCCTCTTGGTGAGGTACTTTTGGGGTCTCTCCAGTTGCTGCAGGTGTCGGGTAAGATACATCCCAAAAGGGGCATTGTATTCAATTATGGGCCTGATGAGTAACGAGTAGAGGGGCACAATGACCTCTCTTGATCTAGATGCAAACCCTTTCGTGATAAGGTGGGCAACATAGAAAGTCTTTCTAACCACTTTGGCAACGTGATTATCCAAGGAGAGATTACTATCTACGTTGGTCCCCAAATCTCTAATTACTTCTTCTGTACTTAATGGATTACCACCTATGTGGTAATTTGTGGGCACCTTGTTTTTCCCAAAGGGGATGACTATGCACTTTTTAGCATTTAGCTTGAGGCCTTGGTTCTGGCACCAAGCATCCATCTCTGTGAGACCCTTTTGGAGGATGCTTGTGTCATTATTCGATTATGGCCCCCAGTTTGCAGTCATCTGCGAACTTTGTCAGCCATAATCCTCCCCGTGTTAGCCTGAACCTCAGAGAAGTATATACCGAACAAGAGAGGTCCCAGAACTGAGCCCTGTGGGACGCCACTTGTAACTGGTTTGGATTCGGACATGGCACCTGTGATTCTGACCATGTGGGTTCTATCTCTGAGCCAGTTTGCAACCCATCTTGTGATATAGGGGTTGATATTTAAGCTGGTAAGCTTATTTATGATGCCCGAGTGGGGTATTGTGTCGAAGGCTTTTGCGAGGTCCAGGTAGGCTGTGTGGACTACCTTGCCCTCATCTATGGCTTTGGTCACTGTTTCAAAGAAATCAACTAGGTTTAAGAGGCAAGATCTGCCCTTAACAAAGCCGAATTGGGTAGGGTCCAGTGTCTGGAGGCTCCCAATGTCTTTGTTTATGAGTTCCATGATAAAACGCTCCATAGTTTTACAGAGCAGACTAGTCAGGCTTATGGGGTGATAGTTTCCGGGGTCCGTTGTAGCACCACCTTTGTGGAGTGGGACCACTGTAGCTGTACGCAATTCTTTGGGTACATATCCTGTAGTAAGGCTAAGTTTGAAAAGTGACTTAATGTGAGGGTTCAGTTCTTCTTGGAGCTCGTGTAAGACACAGCCTGGGACACCGTCCGGTCCCATAGATGCTGTGATTCTAGGTAGTAACCACTCCTCCAGGGACAGGCAGGCTGTTCAGTGTTAACCACTCCCACTGGTGAACACAGAGACTTCCCTTTAGCCCAAGCAAGCACTGGCCTTCTAGAAACTTCCAAACAGTTCAGAACAGCAAATCTGTAACTGAACTTTCTTAACTTTCAGAAAGTGGGAAAAAAGCAAGTTTTTTGCTTTTTTTTTCTTTTTGTTGTAGTTTAAAGGTAGCAGAGATACACAAGCAGCAAAGTAATCACAACAGTGCAATAAATGACCCCACACTTGAGTGCTAGGCCAAAATCAGGTAAAATGTAGTTTTTAGAGAGAAAAACGATTTTAAATTAAGTGCAACACTGGAAATGCAGTAAACAGGCTCTAGATGTGTTCCAATATATCTCATTTCTCTCTACTTTCACTGGCTTATGTGAGTAATCACAAAACCATCACTTTTGAAATCCCACCCCTTCAATTATTTAAATTTATTGGCCATCCTACAGTATTTCATAGTACCAAAATACAAAAGTAGCCACCCCTTTCAGTCCATCTTGCTGTTTTAAAAATAGTAACTCTCCACTAAACCTTAACTTTTTAAACAGGTAAAACTCAAGTTACCTACTTTCATATCTAACTTCTCTAGTGCACACTGCAGAGTGCATTCTTTTCAATCTTACCTTTAAGCATCCCTGTTACTAGCACTTTCTCTAATACCTAAAAAGATCATCTCTACTTGACTCCAAGTAGACTTTTCTCTATCTGTTAAACCTAGCACTTGCTCCTACAGTACTTATTACCTTGATATGGCACTCTTATAGATAGCACCCCAAAAAGGCAAACCACCATTTCTCGGTCACCCACGTCCCCGAATCTCTTTTAAAGTTGTTTGTCTAGTCCTTCTAGCATGTCGAGGGATCAATTGCTAGTGTCCTCTCCTGCTCAGCTGGTGAACCTGGGAATATTGAGGCAATGTTACAATTGCCTCATGTACACAGACAACCCTCTCCTCCTCCCACAAAACACAAATACATGTGAGAGATGCAACTATACGGCCAAACTGGAGGCTGAGCTCTCTCAACATAGGACTGGCAAGACCAGTCAGGAGGAGAAGGTTACCACACACACTATAGACCCAGTCTCACATAGTACCATCACAACCTCAAATCATACACATAAACACACAAAGACATACTTTCGGCTCTGATCAAAAATGTACCAAAACAGCAGAGGCCACCAAAGCAGACACCCAAACAACCACCACCTCAGAACACAACACCTGCAACACATAGACCTCACAGTCAGAGTGTCAAACAGTCACAGCCCTTAAGGCCAAACACAATGCCAGACACACTAGTCATTGGTGACTCCATAGTCAGACACACTGACGTCCCGCCACCAGACTGAGTAAGGAGAAGGTCACAGTAAGCTGCCTGTCGGGCTAGAATCCGCCACATAATGCAAGCACTCAGGTCTCTCAACAGCAGGTACAAATACGACTCAGTCATTGTCCACGCTGGTGTAAATGACCTGAGACGTACCTCCTTGGACTACATGAAAAGAGACATTGAGGAGCTCTTTGATTATGTAGCCCAGGCAGGTATGACCCTGACCTTGAGCAGTATCCTACCTTCACCAAGAATGATGCCACAATACAGAGATAAGATGATCAGCTTTAACAATTGGCTTAAACTCTGGTGTCATTCAAAGGGGATCCAATGTCTGTCTGCCTGGGATGACATGCTGGACAAGCCACGCTGCTTCAAGCGGACGGCTTGCACCTGTCACCCTGGGATTCGGATATTGGCAAAGGCTCTTGCCACCCCATAGTGCCTTTTTAGGCAAGGCTCAAATTCTAAACCTACCACCCTAGAACACAAAAAGGAAAAAACTAAGGGTAATGCTGCTCAATGCCAGAAGTCTAAATCTCAAAATGCACGACTCGAGGCCCTTCTCAGTATGGAGAACATCGATGTCTGTGCAGTGACAGAAACCTGGTTCAAGGCTCCTGAGAGCACCCCAGCACTATCAGGTTTTACCTCTTATCATGCGTTCCGCCCCAAAATCCGGACAATACCAAGAAAGGAGGGGTATCCATATTCATCAAAGACACCCACACCTCAAGACTGGTGGCAACGCACGATGCATCGGAGACCATCCAGGTGCAATTAACCATAGGCAAGACTGCTCTGCAAATTGTAGCATGTTACAGGCCACCCTCACAAACTCAGGAACCTCACATGGCCTTCCTGAAAACACTAGAGGGGATAAATGTATCACCAAACACCATCATACTAGGTGACTTCAATTACCCTAATATAGACTGGGAACACTACTCAAGCCCAAACACCCTAGCCCAAAAGTTCCTGGAATTCATAAACTCAAATGCCATGGAACAACTAGTCACCATCCCCACAAGAGGAGAAAACATACTTGATCTCATCATCACAAACATGGGAGCACAATGTTCAACACCGGAAGTATACCCCTCACTGGTGAGATCAGATCACAAACTAATCTCGCTGGAGGTCCTCATCCCACCCCCACCTGAAATAAAAAGACCACAGTAAAGAACTTCTCGAAAGCCGACTTCACACTTCTAAAGACTAGTGTGGTCTCCTTTAAGGCCCCCGAGCTGGCGGAAAACAGTACTCAAGCCGCTGAATCACTTACAAATGCCTTCTACCAGCACTTGCAGGACTGCATGGATAAGGCAATCCCAAGCAAAACAAAGACTCTTTGTACCAAAGGCAAGCGTCCACTCTGGTGGACCCCAGCCATAAACAAACTCTACAACAAAAGGAGGAAGCTACTACAAGATAGAGCAAAATCCTTAAAAGGTAAGACACCCTTGATCACTATACGTAAAAAACTAAGAGCTCTCATAAAATCATCCAAAGCAAATTTTGAGAGAAAAATAGCTAAAGACTCAAAAGACAATCATAAGGCCTTCTTTAGCTATGTTAGAAACCTGGGAGGAAACTCCCAGATATGCTCAGAACTAGTTCAAAATGATGTGAAGATTACTGATCCTACAGACATTGCCAACATACTGGCTGACAGGTTCAGTGCAAACTTCTCCCCTCCCCAAAAGGAGAGATATCTATACCAAGCGATTGCAGGCCCCCAAACATCTCCAACGCCCAAGTGAGAACTGCTCTCTCCAAAGCGAAAGACACAGCATCCATGGGACCTGATGGTGTCCCCGGCTGTGTGCTCCACGAACTCAACGAGGAATTAAACCCACAGCTAGGGCAGCTGTTTAATCATAGTCTTACCTCTGGATACGTACCCAGGGAGTGGCGCACTGCAACTGTGGTCCCACTTCACAAAGGCGGTGCCTCCACCGACCCTGGAAATTACCGCCCATTAGCTTGACAAGCCTTATCTGCAAAGCCATGGAGAGGATCATAATGGACCTCATAAATAAAGACATAGGGAATTTGCAGACTTTGGATCCATCCCAGTTTGGCTTTGTCAAAGGCAGATCATGCCTTCTAAACTTGGTTGACTTTTTCGAAACAGTCACCAAAGCCATTGATGAGGGAAAGGCAGTCCATACAGCCTACCTCGATCTGGCAAAGGCCTTCGATACAATACCCCACTCTGGTATCATTGAAAAACTCATCAGCTTAAATGTTAACCCATACATCACAAGATGGGTTGCAAACTGGCTGAGTGACAGAACCCACAGGGTCAGAGTTGCTGGCGCCATGTCAGACTCAAAGCCTGTCACAAGTGGTGTACCACGGGGCTCAGTCCTGGGCCCTCTCTTGTTTGGCATCTACTTTTCTGAAGTACAAGCAAACACAGGAGGGTTATGGCTGACAAAGTTTGCAGATGACTGCAAACTGGGTGCCATAGTAGAAAACACATCTGACACAGATATCCTTCAGAAGGGTCTCACAGAAACGGATAACTGGTGCCAGAGCCATGGTCTAAAGTTAAATGCCAAAAAATGCATAGTCATACCCTTCGGGAAAAACAAGGTTACCCCTAGCTACCAAATAGGTGGCAATCCACTGAGCACAGAAGAAGTTATCAGGGACCTGGGGACCCAGGTTGATAGTAGTCTGTCATTCGACACCCATGTAGCTAAAGTAGTTAGGAAGACCTTCTACATTGCCCACCTTATCATGAAGGGATTCTCATCTAGATCAAGGGAGGTCATAGTCTCCCTATACTCATCACTCATCAGACCAATGATTGAGTACAATGCCCCATTCGAATGTATCTGACCCGACACTTGCAGCAGCTGGAGAGGACACAAAAGTTCCTCACCAAAAGGATAAAGGGTCTCAAACATCTGTCCTATGCTGCCCGACTGAAAGAACTCCAGCTCTATTCAGTCGCCTACCGCTTGCTCAGAGGTGACCTTTGCCTAACATACAAGGCCATGTCAAACCCAGATTTGATGAATATGCTTCACCTCAAAAAATCTAGATCCGTCAGAGCCACAAGGGCGGGAGGCTTAAACCTCGACACGGCTATTAATAGGACATGCTGGAGGGATAGATTCATCACCCAAAGACTCCCTATGCTGTGGAATAAAACCCCGGTATATGTGAGGCAGAGCACCTCGCTGGCCTTGTTCAAGAGAAATCTTGACCAATGGATGGGAGATCGCAGATATACCCCAGGGATTACCTCAGTGTCACTGCTCAACAGAGGCACAGCAAAATAATGGGTATAGTTCCCCATACTAAAGGGGTGGCGTAAGCCACAAAACTATGGGCTAGGCTTGTAAATGCCCTCGGGCAGATAGCCTAGTATGAACCTATGAACCTATGAACCTATAAGTACTGTTACTGTTACAGATATAAACTTTAGCAAGCCGGAAAATGCCAAAAAGTAGGCGACAAAGCAGTAAAACTTAACAAAAAATCAGAAGAAAATACTTAAAATCATAAAAGTGGCTCCTTTTCTTCTGTCAGCGTTTTCTCCTCTTGGTAGGTGCTTCAGCAACAACTAGCAAGCTTGAAAAGTGTATGTGGGTACAGAAATATCCCCTTGTATCACTATGGGCATCCCATATGGGCTATTTCTATGCAATGGTTATGCATTTTACAGCTCTGCGACAAGCTTCTGGTCTTATATTGCCCTCACCTACATAGGCATAACTAATGTAACAGACCTTGTCACAAAGCATGAATGCATAATTCTGCTGACTGCCCCCATTATCCCAGACATGCCCTTGTACACATATGCACCTAGAGAACCATGCAGGAATACTGCCGTACCTTGCTGCTGTCATATTTCTGCTGTGCTGCCATGTCATCTTGTGCTGCTCTACTGCCGCCATGTGTCCATAGTATAACCACTCAGACCCCTGGAACAGAAACATATAGAGGTCTGTGATACACCTGTCATTCTGTCACACTACCACCAGTCTGACATCATACAACTAAGATACACAATGTTTGCTGTGTAGTCATGACACATACCAGCACACAGTACCTTTAGTGGCCCACAACACCTGCCATGGCATAACAATACTGCACTACACAAGTACACTGAAACTAATATAGTCACCCTGTGCATCAGACACATATTTGCACATCCCTGCATCAATGGCACAGATGGAAGGGATGTGGCACAGGTATCATCACATGCACAATGTGTGGTGTGGGGGTGTCAGAAGCCTAGGCTGTGCCAAACAGTTGACAGCATGTGTGTGGGTCAAAAAGGGGTGCTGGTTAGATGGGCCATGGAGAGGTGCCATATGTGTCTGTTGGTGACCTGCATGTGACAGTAATGTTTGAGGGTGTGTATGTACACAGTCAAGCTCAGTGATAGCCCTACACATGTGTATGTTGGACAGCTGTGGACTGTATATGGCAGAGTAGCAGTTCACTGTTTCTGATCACGAAGATGGGAACTGGCTCTGCCAGGAGTGGCACTGGCACCACCATGCCCAAGGTCAGATGCAGTGCTAGTAGCTGACTGTGACTGCTGTCTGCTGGGCCCGTGTTCCCCATGGGAAAACCCAGGATGATGTGCCCATGACCTGCTACACTGTGGTGTGAACAGCACACTTCCCTCTGTAGTGCTGAAGGTACTGTCACTATGGGAGCATGAGTATACATGGCCACATGGACCGTCAGCAGATGGTGTTGCTGACCTACGTCCATGTGTCCGATGCCCTACTCCAACCAGATGTTCCAACACAGACAATGTATGGTCAGAGACATACACAATGCACAATCTGTCAACTACATCAGTGAAACAATTCATGGCATCACCAATGCAGTGGAGGCAGTTAGGGATGTCAGACTGTGCTGCATCCATAACCCTGAACATCCATTTGGTGTTGTATTCAGAACATGCCTGTGCCTCCATGACGCCCGAAACTTGCTCCGAGTGACCTGTGATGTGACACCTGTGATGGGAGGTGGACAGGCAGCAGTCCTCCTTCAAGCACCCCTGTCAATCTGCCTGTGTGGGACCTCAACAGATCTCTGAATATGGCCAGTGTCTACATTCACTGAGGCCATAGTTGTCACATTGTCCTGTTCAATGTCACCACCTTCTGACTGTCCAATATCTGTGGCCTCTGGGAACTGGGAATGTGTGGGTATGTCTACTTTGTTTGATAGAAAATGCATTTCACTGATACTCATTTTGTCGAAGCCTCATTTCATTGAAAATGAATTCCCTGAGCACAATTCACTAAAAGCTCACTTCACTGAAAACACATTTGACTGAAACTCATTTCATCTAAACAGGTGTATGCCCTGTTCCACACTGTAATGCAATCCTGGAGTTAGTATATATAGTAAGAGGGGGTGTGGGTAGTTTAGGTATATATTATTTTCTGGAAAGAGTTATTCATTTGGTTTGTAAGAATCCATGTCTATAGTTTACAACATTTAAAATAGGTGGGGGGCTACGCCACCAACACCCCCCAATGTGGGGGGTGCCCCCCACTCCACCTCTTACTATATATACTAACTAACTCTAGGATCACACTACAGTGGGGAACAGGGCATATACCTGTTTAGACTAAATGAGTTTCAGTCAAATGAGTTCAGTGAAGTGACCTTTCAGTGAACTGTGCTCAGGCAAATAATTTTCAGTGAAATGATGCTTCGATGAAATGAGTTTCAATGAATGTGTTTTCTATCAAACAAAGTAGACCCGTGTTGGCATACTGACTATGTGCAGGGACAATGGAGGCAGAAGAGTGATGTCAACCGGTGGGACAGATTCAGCCCCTGACAGCCCCACCTATACCTCATTATGGCCACCATCATTATCAGAGTCTGATGGAACACTGACATCAGGTTATGAGGGGACAGACTCCACCCCCCCATTCACCTGTGAGGATGAAGACAAATATCAGTACATTACTACCTGCACTATTATGTATGGTAATCCACACAGACTCATACAGATGAGGAGGCACAACTGCATTACACATCCCATATCTTCTCATCACTGATCCCATGCACAACACACAAACACATAACATACACAGACAAGACAGGCCCATTATAACTTGCAATTCACCTACATCTGGTTAACGTTGCCTGTACAATACACCTGTGAGGTATGCTATATGACAATGTATGTGATAGAACTACACTTAAAACCCAGTACACATACCCTCAGAATTATATGCCAGTTGTAGTATCCCTGCCTCAGGTATGTACCATCTCTCTATTGTGTATGAACAGGCATCTTGGAGTAATTGCCTCCTGTATAGCAGTCTGCATAGTAGTTCATAACTATAAGTGCAAACATGTTAATGTTTGTACAAATACACAGCTGTGATTACCCATTCTATGCACTGCAGTTAACTGCCCCGAAATGGAACATATAACTATTCTATTTTAGCTAAGCATAACTGTTGTGCCTAGGGCAAAATGGCAGCCCTTAACATTCTCAGGGTATAGATGATCCATAAAACAACAATATCACACTTACCAGGTACAGGACCACAGATTTCGGCTACACTTGATAGACCTATGAAAAGGTGAGGGAGAGGTATTGTCAGCAATACCAAATGTTGCAGTGTTACAAGATAATGTATGCATATATTCACATGTACAGTAGCTAATGTGATACTGCCTACATTGCTGACATTTTGAGTATGTGTGCACAACTGTGCATTAAAACTTACCCCCCAATGCAGATAGCCCTGACACCTGTGTACTGGTATGCAGAGCCTGCCACAATGACTGATATGGTATTACACTGGTGAACACAGTAAGCTTACCTAGATGCTCCTCTAATGTGGAAGCTGTGGTACCACCTCCAGGATGTATGGTGTGATGGATGCCTTGGAGCTGGTGGCTGATCCTAGGCTTGCCAGGAATTCCTCTGTGTCCAAGAGTGGTTGTTCTGTTGCTGGCCTTCCACTGGTGGTAGCACGATCTCTGGCCACAGCAGCTGCCTTTTGATGTGCAGCATTGACCATATCTGTGGCCCGGTGTCAGACCTGATCATAGGTCCTGCCCTGTTGGCCAATCTGGTTAACCTCTCTGATAAGGTCACCCCAGAATGCTGCATGCTGGTCACAATTCTGGTGACCACTAGAAAGCAGAATGTGATGATGCAGTCTGAGGCCATCCGGGATAACATAATTTTCTGCAGCTGTAAATGGTGCATGCCTCCTGTGATACATCATTCTTGAAAGACAACAAGAGGGGAACACATTACAGGACCAGATATGTGGACATCCACTATGTACAGACCCTGCACAATCAAAACGGGCTGCACTATCCACCTTTCACTTGTGTCATACCCCACACAGTCTATCAACACACTACATGGATGGCTGTCACCAAGATAGCAAGCAATACTGGGTATGTCCCCATATGCGGTGACAGATTTTGCTGTATGTCTCTACACCCATCACTGCAGTCTACTGTGGTGTGTCCCTTATGGGCAAATTCCCATTAATATGTCATACTGCCACTGTTGAAAAAATAGCTGTGTGCTATTACAGCAACTATATGGGGGCAGTCCAGCAACACCAATGTGCCACAATAACAGAAAGCAATGCAAACCTGCTTTAGTATATTTGCCCTGTAGGCATCATACCTCTCAACTGCACAGATGTTTGCAGAATGTCAATGTGTGCCTCACATATGTGGTCCTTTTGGCACAAACATGTGGATGTCTGACAAATGGTTGGCCAATCATTGATGGTTGCTGTCAGAAAATAAATATAGAATCTAAATGTCACATGCCAGACCCCTCTGAAAACACTTATGCTATGGTAATATCTGTTAGTCTATTCACAGTCTTACTTTGTATGGGCAATATGTATACTCTGTCACTGAGTATGGGGCTGTGTCCCCCATTAATTATGGCTTTGACCTGAATTCCTGCAGTAGGGGGTTGACAGGTATGTTAGCCATGGCTCTCAACCATTGAGGGACGAATGTCAACAAAACAGTGACCTAGCCAGAGTACATCAGGGACAGTCAGGGACAGCTTTACAATGTCAAAACTGTTTGTGTGACATTGACAGACTGAGAGGAGATGAATTACATTACATCATTTGATGTTACAGAAGTGTCCGCCCTTACTTAGTGTTGCTATGTCTAACATGTAATCCACTAGCTTTCCTACAACAGCCGACTGTTGTAGGTGGGAGTAACAGGGGCAAAGCTGAGATGTGATTCAAAGCAGGGACAGTTGAGAGGCATGCTTGTAGCTGTTGGACAGCAGAGTATCATTGACATGTCAATATTACAGATCTGCTGCAGACATACAGTTGTACTCCCTATCCCCATACCTTCCTCCTCCCATCTGCATCCCATTATATGCGGATATCTATTACATACCTGGTAGAGAGATGTAATCCTTTTTTGAAGTGTTCCTCTGCAAACAGCTTGCAAATCCATTGTCTGTGTGAGCAAAACAACATGCAGACCTGTTCCTCACAAGCAGTTGCTTGCCTTTTGTAGGTAATGCTCATTAACAGGTAATTGCCTCTGCACCAATCTGTGGCTCAGACTTGCTAATTGCATCCAGATCAGCTGAATTGCACTATCATTAGCCAATGACATGACAGCACAGTGCAATATTTAAGGCCTTCGTGTAGACCTTGGCCCCTTTCTTATTTTTTGAGATGGACATTAGTGAGGGGTGGAGAATACATCATCACAGAGGGTAGGTACAAATACTGTCCACTGTTAAAATTTATGAAGTATGTCCACAGTTTTGCCTGATATGTTTGGCCACTGTCCCATGACAATGTGATCATATGGCAGTTCAGTGTTAAACATTGTGGGCTGACATCAGTAAGGGGAGGGAGACGTGAGTGTCACACATCATACCCATCAGAATATGTATGCTAATGCAGTAGCTGCTATTCTATCACCTGACTATCTTTGTAGGAGCAAACTGTTAAACATGTCCCTATTGCTGGACCTTTGAACTCCCCCCTTTATGTATGGTTTTGTCTGAATCCTTTGTTCTAGGGGGTTGTGAGGCATGGTAGATCTGTAGCAAAAAGCTTAATATACAGCTGTGTATGCTCCAGGCTGCAGCAGCACACATGGGGAGAGTGTGAACACTTTGAAGGAAAGCAAGCTCTATGTGTAACTATGGCAGCAGTGACAGCCCTATCATTACAGCTGAGCCAGGGCAAAGGTACCCTTTACAGTCCACTCGAGACATGTGCTTAAACTACATCTATTATGCAACAGTGCCAGTAACAGAGTAGTATGCAACATATAGTTAGGCTATACAAATATGTGTAGTGTGTCTCTACCTGCAGGCCTTTGACTTGCAAGCATGGTAGCAGTTAATTCAGTAGCAGTAAACTGTGTGGGATAAAACTGCATGACACGGTCATTAATTGCTGTGTTCACAACAATGTAATTGAAGTGCAACACTCTGTATTCGAACCCTGGACTGTGAGTGGCAAAAATGAAGCTAATGTAAGGCATTTAACAGACTGAACAGTTGAGTCAGTGCTATGTTAAGTGTATTTGCAAGATATATGTGCATAGATACAGTCTATGACACACATTGTCTGCATCCGTCAGTATGTGCATGGCTTTCAAAGGCAGTTGTTCTGCAACAAGGTCCCAGTTGTACACATGTACTTTGTCATTGCTGCCTTAATAGGTGTGTTTAAAGATGCTGGATGATAAAAGGGAACATTTACCTGCTATCGCAGACCTCATGTACTTCAATAATTATTTATTTGGCTGTCTACTGGTGTACCTTTTGCATCAGAGTCCCAGGTATACTTCCATTTCTCCATTAGATTTAATTTCAGTCTGTCAGTGGCAATCTATATATTTTTCTGGAAACACCTCTTTTAATTAAAGTCTGTGTGGCCTAGTAGGCTAATGCACTATACAGCAATTAACAGGAGCCTGGGTTCAATACATGACAGAGGTGATTATTTTGTTCATGTGAGAAATAGATAGGATCATTCAGGCACATTAAAGCTCATTTAAGTGGATTTGCATGGTGCGGCATGCCACTTAGCTATGCACAAATCTGCACTAAAAAATTAAAAAGAAAAGAAAAAGGGAGTGATAAGGCAGTGGTGAAATGAGGGCAAGCAGGGGGAAAACAGTGAAAGGCAGGTAGGGATGTGCAGGAAAGGTGTAGGGAAGAACCATAGCTTTCTATTTCTTGTACAGCAACAGCTGTGCATTTTGACAGATTTTTGTAGATGAATTTGGACCCTCAAACCCCACAGAGATGAGGGATGGCAACATAAATGTGTTGCAAAGCCAATTGGACCAAATTAGTTGTGTCCAGGGGACATGTGTGCAAAACAGAGAGATATGTATGGGGCAATATTTTTTTTTGTGGGACAGGTGCCCATTTTTCTTTGTAAGGAGGGAGTGGAAGATACATAGGTACATGAGGGGAAGTAAGTTGGGTAGGAGAGGATGTGATTGCAGATAGACAAGACAGCAGACAGGGGCAGTGTGCGACACATGAGGGAGGGGTAAATACCTTGGATGGGGAGGAAGTTGTGGAATCCGAGATGCATGTGCCTCCAGATGGCAGCAGCATGACTGAGATCCCCACCTATGGGCAGTACACAATGCTCCTTCACTACCCCAATGTTGGCTGTACTGGAGGCTGGATGCCAGGGCCAACCTGCCCCACCAGGTTGGCCAGTGTGCCCTCAATCTGGTGCAGGTGTAGTTCATAAGTCCGCTGAACTATCCTGCACACCATGACTGGCAGTTGTCTTAAGGTGACACCAACCTCTCCACCACTGCTCCCAGGGGTATGCCTGGTCTCACCCCCTCCCAAGGTGGTTTCACACAAAGGTAGTGCAGGGGGCAGTAGAGGAGGCACCACTGACCTGGGTCCCAGATGTGCCAGGAACTGGTGCCATGGCCAGCTGAGGTAGGGTAGGCAGATCACCAAGAACTAGCCTACCCAGACACACTGTGGTGATGGATAGGTTAGTTATGCACAAAACATTGTTAGTAATAGCAGCATACCAGAACATTGGAAATTATCCGATTACAAACCAATGCATATTATGTGAAACACAATGATAAATAACAGAACAGTCAGAATGCAAACAGCATGCCAGTAACAGTTATAGCATAAGGCCAACAGAATTGGTAAATCAAATAGATATGTTAATATGCAACCCAACCTTTATAATAGATAACAATAATAAAACACATGCACCAAAATAATGTTTAATATAACAATGTATGTTAATAGTAAACCATAACCAATGAATGACAAAAGATAAATGAAAATATGGGGTGGGGAGACAGAGAAATACAGTCCATTAATAACTATTAGCTATGTAGTTGACAGTACTACTTCTACTCTACAGTTTTGTCCTTTCTGTATGTGTAAATGTTCTCTGTAGGTGCTGTAGCACATACATACCTCTCAAGCTATCCACATGGGACCCTATGGGCCAAGCAGTAAAAACTGTGGGTACACAACTATACAGAATACTTTCACATCAGGTGGACCTATGTAACTACCAAGGTGTACTGTGGGTTGCTGTAGTGATACTTTGCAATTGTTGTAATCATTAGTATGCTATGCCTATGACAGATGGATTATGCACTACTAATTACATTACATGACAGCATGACACTTGAGAGACATGTATGCGTACAGTACAGAAAGTAAACAACTATCATGCCTTGCTTGACAGGCATGCAGATATAACCCAATAACAGTGACTGCAGAGAACATGCATCGAATGTATTAACTGACTGCAGCAATCTTTAACAGACACTCCAGCCATAATTAATTTAATTTTATTAATAGTATACTTATTTCCCATATTTTATGCAGTATTATCACAATCCTGGTAATTATTTTAACTGTCTGTGACATCTGAACACACAGTTATGTACTCATAATATGGGGTACCTCAACTGAATATCTGTAATCATTATGTGACTGATACTATAATATTTTTCACAAGCATGGGGATAAAACCCAATAGCAGTGGCTGCAGAGGACATGTGCATTGAATGTATTAACTGACCGCATCAACCTTTAACAGACACTCCAGGCATGGAGCCATAACAAGATTATACATTTTATTTCTTTTATTTTATTTTAATATTATTATACTTATGTCCTTTATTTTCTGCAGTATTATCACATTCCTGGTAATAATTTTAACAGCCTGTGACATCTGAATACACAATTATTTAATCATAATATGGGGTACTTCACCCATTTAATTGTAGTTCCTGTGGAGAGAAAATCTGCATTATGTGACTGATTCAGTAATATTTATTTCTATATAGCACTGGATTCAAACTCTGGTCTGTGTGTGCCAAAATGTACTTCATGCAGAGCATTTAACAAACTGAGTTACTGGGTCACTGCTGAGTGATGACTGACTGATATTTACCTAGAGCTCACCTGGAATCAAAATATGACCTGGTAATCGTATTACAGTTTTATACTAGACTGCCGTGGCAGTTAAACATACATGCATGACATTCAAGCATGAGAGAGATACTAGGTAACCTATACATTACTAAACAGAATGCAGGTGTACATGATATATTGTTAGTGTGTTGATATATGTGTGAAGTCAACAAACGATATCAGATCATGGGTAGGCTATCTCACCCATATATTTTGCTTACCTCCTATTTACGGAAAACAGAGCAATATGTGAACAATATATTTGCAGTATACAGCTATTACAGTGTTATACCTGACTGCAGCACCTTACCTCACAGCCTGAATAATTATACTTGGAATGCTATGACTATAACAACACAATCCTAATGTACACACTTTACCTTGCTGTTATTAGTATTGGTTTATGTGTTACTGCAGCACAGTTGTCATAGTTGTATTATTAGAAAACATGTCTAATTCAGGAGTTATTGCATAACAGCATTTATTAGAGATACCGTCATGCATTTCCTGGTAGAGTTTTGAGTCTTTATTGCACAGCAGTTGTCATTATGCAGCTGAAATTCCACAGTTATGGCACTGCAAATGTTTTGCAGGTACCTTATTATGGTTAATGCTCTACTCTTTCTTGCTTATTTGACTATAGATTACAAAATACATCTGTACTCACCACACTCACAGTGCAACCTGGCCAAGCACCCTGCACGGGGCTCAATATTGTGAACTGTATCCTCTGTAGCTGTTGGGAGAGAAGCAGACCATTATGCTTACCAGTTTAGCAGACATTTGGTTTAGACATAAGTCAAACAGAGGTAAATGTACTTACAGACATGTGGGGCATTACCAGCCTGAGCATCTTGGATCTAGGTGGCCAAGAGATACCCCTTCAGATGCTTCAGGTCATCATAGTGGTGAGAGACCTGCTCACCAGTGTGGGGGATACCTGTCACACCAGTGAGTTCATTTGCCAGCTGGTCCCAGGCCTCTGCCTTGCACTGTGAGCCCTCTAACTCCCCCTGCAGCAGCCATTTCTTCCTGGTTTTCTATCAGAAGTCCAACCATGACCCATGACTCCTGAATGCCTCACTGCTGTGCCCAGATGTGTGCACCCTCTCCAACACCAGCCATAGTCTGTACATAGGTAGAACTCTAACTGATTATGCTATATTTCCACCTAGTGAGCTTTATATAGTGTGTTTTCCTGCCCTTAAATGCCACTGGGCAATGTTTAAAAATGCTGTGTATTGCTTAGCACCACAAAAACTAGCTCAGCTCAGTCAAGCATCAGGAAAACTCATAGAAACCCCCCCCCCCATGCTTACCAGTGCTTAGCAGGACTTAGCAGAGCTTAGCTGAGTGCAGCGAGCCAGGTTTTAAAAATAATTAGCATCATTTTTATTTCCATAATAATTCACTTGCATATATTCAAACCCTGCACCTACTGCACATAACACCATTACTCCACTCAATCAGCTATGTGGATATGTGGAATTCTGCTATACCATTACATATAACTCTGAGCTACGTATAAGCACTGCTGTGCACAGTGCCATGCAAACCCACTCAGCTATGCTTAAACTTGACCTTTAAGTCAAAAATTAAATGCATCCAGTTTCTATTTTTAGATGTCTGGAAGGTGTCTCGGCATCACTCAGCATTGCTGTGCTCCACACTGCACTGCACAGTCGCTTTAAAAAAAAAAAAAAAAAAAAAAAAAGGACACTCATGTAATTGGACAGTGCAGGGAGTGTGTTACTCATCTGTGGATACAGTTAATAGCACACTCCCTATAATGATTCAATAACCCTGCTCTACAGCTCTCCTTCAGCAATGTGCCATCATTAATATGCATGACGTGCTGCCAAGGGGGAACCATGGATACAGACACTGTAAATTCTGTGTAGGCTCTACACTATGTCTACATGGATTTTATTAAATCTCAGGGTTAGTGTACTCTGATTCCCAGTATTCTGGAAATGTAAGCATGCAACCATGCATCAGGCCCAGAGCACTTCTACAGACCATATGTGTGTGCATGTGTGTGTGTGTGTGTGTGTGTGTGTGTGTGTATGTGTGTGTGTGTGTGTGTGTGTGTGTGTGTGTGTGTGTGTGTGTGTGTGTGTGTGTGTGTGTGTGTGTGTGTGTGTATGTCCAAAAGGACTGACCACATATGTCTTGCTTGTGTGTATTGTGTGTCTTGGGGGCAATGGCAAGTGTTGCTGCTTTCAGTATATCTTTCATTTGATGTCAGTTAAGCATGCATGTTGTCCCCACTGCAACCATGGCAATTAAGGATGGGGTTCCATGCCTATATCTTTTATTACTGGAAGGAAAATTGATGTTACCATATGCTGTGGTGTAACTGTGGAATAGGTAACACTGACTGATGTAGCTCCACCCAGTCAGTTGTTCTTTGCAGCTGCATCTGAATTCAGAATTCTTCCTTAAGAAACTAAAACCCATCATCACAAGATATAATGAAATCCTATCTGTTAACACCTCTTTCATTCCCAGAAAGCCTTTATTATGAACACATTCTATATAACTACCCATTCCAAAAATAAATTCTGCTATTATCTCCCTTATAATTCCAAACGTTATCTTAGTGTTACTAGCATTTTTATATAAGTTTTTGACAGTATATTGAAATATCAAATATGCACACTAATACATTCTGACCAATGTGTTTTAACCCCAAAATGAAAGACATACTATATCTTAAACAAATATCAATATAAAAAAATAAACATCAGGAATACTCAGTGTAGTAACCTAAACCTCTTCTGCAACATCAACAGAACAGTTTGGAGGGAGAGATATATTTTATAGAGGATACCTGGAACAGACTACCCATCCACATTAAACAAAGTTTATCCCTGTCCATTTTCAAGCACAATTTACATCTATGGATGAGAAACAGAAATTTTACCCCAGAACTTCCCCCTCTGCTACTAATGGAAAGATACAGGTCCTAAATGCTTTATCCCACACATAGGTCCCATCAAATTATCTGTAGTATGATCCCAGTTATTCTCATTAGGGGTAATATATAATTACCAACCATGAAATAGGTAAGGCCGATCTATAACCAAATGGGATAGGTTATTTTGTGTACAAAAAGTGAAATTAGCTAGGATAAAAATGGCCCACAAGGACAGCTAACGTACTACTAACATATGAACCTATGAAAGCCATATTCAAGTTGAAACAAGCATATACAGGCAGCTTGCTGAATACTGCATTAACGCCAGAAATTGAAAATTTTGGCACAGTAAGTTGACAACATTTGAATATAGTCACTGTACACTTCCATTTCTCTCCTTTGGTACATGGATGCTCAGAATGCATGCTGTGGCTCCTGTATGTATTGAAACAGAAACCTCTGACATTTTAACAATAAAGCTGTACAAAATAAGCTTGTCCTTTATCTCTCCATACTACTTGATTTAGCCATTACCCATCCATAACATCTGACTTAGCCATTCAGCCACAGGTAGAAAAACTAGAAAAGACTGATAGATTCAAAGATATACTGTGTCTGATCAAAGCCAAAAATAGCAATTCAATATATGCAGATGTCTTTGGTTTATTAACTAGTATTCCAGAGCAAAACTGATTGGCTTGGTATACAGACGTTTAAAAGTTCAGAAGTTTAGAAACATTTTCATTCTGTCTGTCAAAATCTAGCAAAAAATCCTCATTCCCTTCACTTAAGCTAATACAAGACATGCTACTAATATAATTATTTTTATCACATCCCAAATTCAATGTTACTCATACTAAAATGTTGTTATAACAACCATGTACCCGGCTATTTCAAATTGGAAAGACCGTTTTTATGATTCAAAACAGATTGGACATCTGTGAGCTGATAAGACTGAAACTCTATGTTTTATACAGACTGTGTCAATTTAGATTTTAAATAAGCAATTATATAGTCACTCAAGTCAATGATTAATTTATCATAAAACACTTGAATGCCTAAGGCACTTTTCATTTTGACAAAAGTACTAACTAGAAGGCCAACCAGGATATCACATACCTTTAAGATAGGCAGGTGAAGCAATACAAATATCAGTTCAATTAGTGTAAGGTAGATAATGCAGTGTAGTGTGCCATAGAAATGTACTTTGAAATATTCATGAGTTGTACACAAATAACAGACAACAATGGGATAAATGGGGTACCCACACATCATGTTAACAAATCATGTAGCCATAGTTTTTGAGTCCCAATATGAAGGTTATGTTTTTGGAAGGCAGCTTAGTATTGAATCTTCAGAAAGCACTGAACCTACCAACAGCCATAACCAGGTGCTCATCCTATACACCAACCCATACCACATTCTGTGCCATGCTGCACACACACACACACGCATGCACACACACGCACACACACACACACACACACACACACACACACACACACACACACACACACACACACACACACACACACACACACACAAACACACACACACACACAAAGTATATGTCATTTGCTCTAAAAACAGAATGTCTAAACACAAATGATCTAACATAACTATCTAGGCACACTTCTTCAAACCCAACATAACTCAAACATTAAAAAGAGAAAACAATTTTTTTACAGGGGGAATCCACCTACACCCCCATGGATCATAGGGTCATAGGATCATACGAGGTTACTAGGCTAATGGCCATAGGGATCTTACAAGCCTAGCTAAGTTAACCCTTGTTCCCAAGAGTGTCTGTTTTGGGTAGGCATTAAACCACAAGCTATCACCCATATCTACATGGGACACAGGTTGACCCCCCCCGGGTGAATTTATGGTTTCCTATCCAATCATCCAAATTACACTTAAATAGGGTCATTGAGGGGCTCTGCTTAACATGGATTGGAAGTCTGTTCCAGAGATGAGGTAACCTCTGTGAGGTAAATCTGTCCCTCCAGCAAGTTCTATCGATATCACATACCAGGTTAATGTCCCTTGAGCGTGTGACAAATGTACTGTTTGACTTGTGAATGTGTAGCATTTCCATTAAGACAGGGTCAGATATTGCCTTATACATAAGGAACAGGTCATATCTGAGTAGTCTATACTACACAGAGTAAACAGACAGTGATTTCAGTCTGTCCACATATGACATGTGCTGGAGACCTTGATTTTTTTCTTTGTAAGAAACCTTTACCATCTCTCCAATTGCTGCAGGTGCTTGGACAGGTATATACCAAAGGGAGCATTATACTCTATTATTGGCCTGATGATGGAAGAGTACATGGGGGTTATAACTGGAAGAGTACATGGGGGTTATAACCTCCTTTTTTTCTGGAGGCAATTCCTTTACTTATTAGATGAGCAACATAGAATTCCCTTCTTACTACTGTGGAGACATGGTGATCAAAGGTAAGGTTGCTATCAGCCTACATGCCCTGGTCTCTCACTAGTGATTGTGTGCTTAAGGTATTGCAATTTATGGAGTAGTTTGCAGGAACATCACCCTTGCCAAAGGAGATGATAATGCATTTTTTACATTGAGTGTCAGTCCATGACTTTGACACCAATCATTTGTTTGTTTAAGTCCTCCTTGCAGGATATTGACATCATTAGTGGACTGAATAACTGCTCCTAGTTTGCAATCATTGGCTCAACTGCAGACCTTCAGTTTTAGCCTGTACTTCAGAGAAGTATATTCTGAACAGTAGGAGCCCCAGAACAGACGCCTGCGGTACACCACTGGTTACTGGTCTGCTGGAGGAGGTAGTGTCTACTAATTTGACTGTATGAGTTCTATTGGTGAGCCAGTTTGCAACCCACCTGACAATAAATGGGTTGATACCCAGCTGGGTGAGTTATTAAATGATGCCTAAGTGTGGGATGGTGACAAAGTCCTTGGCTAAGTCCAGGTAGGCTGTATGCACACAGTTTTACCTTAATCAAGAACTTTGATGACTGTTTTGAAGAAGTCTACTAAGTTTAACTGGCAAAATCTCCCTTTGATGAAGCCAAACTGGGGACGGTTGAGTGTTTCTAGATTACTTATATCTTTGTTGATTAGGTCCATGATGATATGCTCCATGGCCTTGCAGATAAGGCTGGTTAGGCTTATGGGTCAATAGTTCTCAGGGTCATAAATACACCCCCTTTATGCAAAGGGATGACTGTAGCTGTTCTCTATTCAGCAGGGACAAAACCCATACTAAGTCTGTGGTTGAACAAAGTACCCAATGCTGTCACTAATTCTTCTTTTAATCCATTAAGAACACAGCCTCTGATGTTTTCTGCTCCCATTGATGCTGTGTTTTTAGCCTTGGACAGGGCGTTTAAGACTTGCTCTTTGGAGATACTAGGTGTGAGACAGGAGGTAGGGATGCTTTGTGGTATACGTAGTGGAGAAAGGGGAGTGAAGTTCGCACTGAACCTTTCAGCCAGCAGGATTGCAATATCCACTGGTTCTGTATATGTAGTACCATTAACAACAAGTTCTGCACATATCAAGGATTTCCTTTTGAGGTTTTGGATGTAGCTAAAGAACACTTTATGGTTTTCCTTAGCTAGGGATGTTAATTTGGATTCATAAGTAGTTTTAGAGGACTTTCCAAGATGTTTTATTTGCCTATTTAAGTTAAAGAGGGATTGTTTCCAGGTTTGAGATCATAATTGTACTTTTAGACAGCAATTTCTTCCTCTTGTTGCATAGCCTGTTAATGGCTGACATCCACCAGACAGGTTTGTTCTTCCTTGAAGAGCTTGCTTTGATCCTATCAGCTATGGCACCAGTAATACTATTGTAGAGATGCTTGTATAAAGCATTAGTGTATATCCTAGCATAGGTAACCTCTCCATCAGTGGGACAGGTATGAATCTGTTTACACCGTCACATAAGAGGTAATAATTGGCCTTAGTGAAGGTTTTCAGTCTAGTTGCTGCTGGGGTGGGGGTTCTTGTGTCATTGTTACCTCCAATGAGACTGCTTTGTGGTCAGACCTCACTAGGGAGGGCAGCATAACTGGGGTGGTACAATGATTTCCCATGTTGGTGAGCACCAGATCCAGAATGTTTGAGCCCCTTGTGGTGGTGCCAACTAGCTGGTTCAGGGCACTGGAGTTAACAAAGTCCAGGAACCTTTGGGTGAGAGCTCTAGCACATGTATAGTTAACCCAGCCGATGGATGAGTAATGAAAGTCACCCAACCGGGGTGCTTGTTTGTACCTTGAATGACTCAAGTAGATCCAGGCAGGCTGAGTGGGTATCCTGCTTCATGGACAGGGTCCCATAGCTGGCAATGATTTAAAGAGGGGTCTTACCAACAGTTAATGCATCTGGAGTAATTCATGGTAGTCACTCTGTTTAACCAGTCTTGAGATGTATTTATTTTTTATGAATATCAATACATCACTTTCCTTAGTTCTCGCACCTTCAGTTTGAGGTCTGAACATGTGGAAGGATTGTAACCCGGTAAGGTTGCGGTGCTTTCCACAGCCTTAAACCAGGTCTTGTTTAAAGCACACATCAGGATCTTCCAAAGTAAGGACTGCGTCCAGTGAGTGCAGTTTCAGATTTAGATTCCTAGCATTAAGCAGCATAACCTTGAGTTTGTTTTTAGATGGTCTTATTCTGTTGTTAGTTTTGTCCTTTTGACATTCACTAAAAAAGGAATAATGGGGGTGACAAGAGCATTAGCCAGTAACTAAAACCCAGAGGTGACAGATGAAGACTATTGTGACACTGCCAGCCCAGTTATCTGGAATTTTGTAAATAATCATATGTCATTTGTGAATATTAATATGATTCATATGCTTGTCTTACAAATGTAAGACAACTATATGTTATGTGTATATTAAACTACTGGTACAGAAGTATGTTGAACTGTATGTTATGTACTGAGCTTTAAGAATGTAGCCACAGTGTACCCTACTGGAAAAGAACAGAAATGTATATAAACTATATACCTGTACAAATGTATGTCTTAATAGTAGATGCTGGAACATACAGAGTTATCTTGCAAACCCTCAAGAAAATAAGTCAAAATTGTTTACGATTGTGTTATCTCTCAGCTTCAGCAAGGAGACAGGATGTTTAGAGCTAGAAGTTTCTTTCTATTGTCTTGAAGGTAGTTTTAATTGCAGGGTTTAAAATGTAAAGTGTTTTATTGCATCCTAGCAGCTGCACATCTGAGCAGCAATGCTAAAACTTTGTTAAGTTTCTGTTAGCCTGGGAACTGAAGGCAGGTGACAGAGTGATGCCATCTTAGCTGACCCAGCCGTAATGTTTGATAGTAATTTAACAACTCTCTCAGAGACAGACTTTGCATTTTGTGTTTGGTTTTGGACCTGGCAAGAACATCCCCTCATCTGCAATTGCTTTGCTAATAGTAAGTAACTAGGGTACAGTGATTTCTTTTAGATATAGATAAAAATATAGTAAAGATTAGTTTAGATGTTTTATGTATTTCTTTGAGACTGTCCTGCAATGTTGTTTTAAAATATGTCCTGTGATTCTGAACTCTGTAGTTACTGTAGTGATTGAATATTATCTTGTTTCTTTATTATTTATTAGTAAATATATTTAAACGTATCTTTGTGGCTGATATTTGTGAGACATATTTAAGCTCTTAGAGTACTTGCATATGTATTTGGTGACACTGTATAGGACACTCCAATAACCTTGGTTTTGGTCACACTTACATTTGGATAATATAACATTACACAGTAGGATTGGACACCCTTTGGTAAGGGCCTTATAGTAGCTGATAAGTAAAGGTGGCTGGTGGCAGTTGGTACTACCTCATAGTCTGGGCCGAAGGAGGCATAACTAGTAAACTTGTGCTAACCTTTCTCAGGTGTGTGTCTGTGTGTTTTCATGTCAATCAAATCTTAAAGAGTGTGTGTGTGTGTGTGTGTGTGTGTGTGTGTGTGCGTGTGTGTGTGTGTATGTGTGTGTGTGTGTGTGTGTGTGTGTGTGTGTGTGTGTGTGTGTGTCAGCTACTTCGGCAGGGATACAAAGCACTGGCTGGACAGAGAGGGTGCTGGAGGTCTTAGCTTGGCCATTCGGCTAAGATCTTAACCCTATAGCTGTGCCAGTGGGGAGTCATTGGGGATCTGGAGAAGAGGGAAAAAACAGCCCCAAACTGACTGTTTTCTCTGTGTGATCTTAAGGGAAATTGCACTTTACAGTGTGTGTACTTGTCTTCCCACCTAATGTGTACATCCCTCACTAGTACTACTGGTGAGAATTGAGGCTCCTTGATTACTGGGCCAGTGCAGGGGCATCAAAACCATCTCTGGCAAAGCATTGAGGTTTGTCGATCATGTCATCCCAGGCTGACAGGTACTAGATACTGCACATAACAGGTACTAGATCCCATTAAAATAACAACAGAAACTAAGCCAATTATTGAAGTCAATAATTTTTTGTTTGTACTGAGCAATCATCGTAGGTGAAGGTAAAATGCTACTTAAGGCTAGGGACATACCTGCCTGGGGTACTTAATCAGAACGCTCAATCATATCTCTCTTCATATAGTCGAGTGAAGTACGTCTTAAGTCATTCACACCAGCATAGATGATGACCGAGTCATAACAGTACCTGCTGCTGAGAGACTTGAGGACTTGTGAGATGTTCTGGATTCTGGAACCTGACAGAAGCTGACTATGATCTTTTCCTTGTCCAATCTGGGGAGTGGGCCATCTGTGTGTCTCACAATGGACTCACCTATGATTAAGATGTTTGGTTTTGTGTTTTGCTTTAAGGGCTTCTTTAGTAAGACACTTATGCGTGATCTGTTATGTGTATTTTATTTAACATAGGATGTATTATGTGAAGTGAGCATGTATCTAGAAGTTCTCTGATGTTTAGTTAAGTTTCTGATGAGGACTTCTGAAAATGTAGGTATATGTGTTGTTGGTTTGGGGGGTGAGGGAGGTGAGGTGTGCATGCTGACAACCTGCTCTTTGTCAGATGTACTGACTGGTGAGTGGGAGAGCATGGATTCTAGGTTCTTAAAATAGATCCATCTCTCACATACTAAATATGTGTGAACTAGAATAAGAGGGTTGTAAGTGTGCATTAGGCAATTGCTTCACTGTCTCAGGATGTCTGTGTCAACCAAGCTGGCTAGAGAAACTGCAAAATTGTCTGCACATAGTGTGACATAAGTCAAAGTTGTCAGAACAGGAAGAGGACAGGAAGGACAAGTAAGGTAGGTGGACAGGAGAGGTATAAATAAGGAAGGGCTAGTGAGAGAGACTTGTAACGGTACCTCAGAGGCTGCACCTAGTGTTCCATGGGACAGTGGAGCAGGACCATGACAAGCATCTGAAGGAGCGTTAATGCTGTGCTAAGAGAAATTTAATAAGCAAGATGTTTGTGTCTGTAACTGCCAGTCATACCCAACCCTACATGTGCCAAACAGCAGCAAAGCAGCTAATGCAAGGAAACCAATGAAAAAGTTCAAATGGAGCCCTGAACCAATGAAAAAGCTCAAACAGACCACTGAACCAATGAAAGAAGTCCAAACTAATCCCTGAACTAGTAAACAGTCCTACTGAACTTCTCCTGCCACGAGGCTACAGGGGGATTCTCCAAGAAGAGATGCCCTGATTTTTAGTGCTCAATCTCAAACAGAACTGGATTCAGCTGGTCTGAATCCAGTCTATACTATGGACAACAGAAATGCAACAGAATACAGAATAAAAAAGCACAAATACTTTTTTCCTTAAATTAAATAAACAATGTGTAAAATGCAACACAGCAGAACAAATCTTTTACTTAAATTAGATAAAAGAAGCAGTTGGTACAAAATACAGTCAAATTGCACAAATGCAGTAGCAAAAAAGAACTTAGCATTTGTAGTTCTCTTGGCTGTTTGGTATGAAAGGAGGAGCAGAGATTGCCTAACTCTCTGGAGCCCTTCTAAGATAAGCACCAACCTGCACAAATATGGATTTTAAATAAAACACAAGAACAAATCAGTTAATGCAAGGAATCCAATGAAAAAGCACAAACTGAGCCCTGAACTAGGTACAGTCTCTGAAGTACCATCACAAGTTTCTCTCACTAGCTCAAACTAAGCACTGAACTAGTAAACCTTTAATTAGAGAGCCCTACTGAATGTCTCTTGCCACAAGGGCGCATGGGGGTTTCTCCAAGAAAAGATGTCCTGATTTTTAGTGCTAATACCATACAGAACTGAATTCAGATGATCTGAATCCAATCTATACTATGGACAGCAGAAGTGCAACAGAACGCAGAAAAAATAAAGCAGAAATACTATTTCCTTAAATTAAATAAGCAACAGTGTAAAAAGCAACATAGCAGAACTGATCTTTTACTTAAATAAAAGCAGCAGTTGGTACAAAGTACAGTCAAAGTGCAATAAATGCAATAACAAAAATGAACTTAATGTAGAGCAAAGCAGCTAATGCAAGGAAACCAATGAAAAAGCTTGAACTGAGCCATGAACCAGTAATCCTTTAATTAGATAATTCTACTGTACTTCTCCTGCCACGAGTGTACAGGGGCTTTCTCCAAGAAAAGATGTCCTTATTTTTAGGGCTCAATCCCCAACAGAACTAGATTCAGAATCCAATCTATATTATGGAAAGCAGAAGTGCAGCAGAACACAAAAAAAAGCAGAAATACTTTTTTCCATAAATTAAATAAGCAACAGTGTAAAGAGCAACACAGCAGAACAGATCTTTTACTTAAATTAAATAAAAGCAGCAGCTGGTACGAAGTACAGTCAAAGTGCAACAAATGCAGCAGAAAAAAATAATTTAGTGTAGAGCAAAGAAACAAATGCAAGGAAACCAATGAAAAAGCTGAAACTGAGCCCTGAACCAATGTAAAAGCTCAAACTAAGCCCTGAACCAATAAACCCTTAATTAGATAGTCCTATTGTACTTCTTCTGCCATGAGGATACAGGGGCGTGGTTCTCCAAGAAAATATGTCCTGATTTTTAGTGCTCAATCTCAAACAGAACTAGATTTCACCAGTCTGAATCCAAGCTGTACTACAGACAACAGAAATGCAACCGAACAGAATAAAAAAGAAGAGATACTTTTTTCCTTAAATTAAATAAGCGACAGTGAAAAAAGCAGCACAGCAGAACAAATCCTTTACTTAAATTAGATAAAAGCAGCAGTTGGTATGAAATACAGTCAATGTGCACAAATGCAGTAGCAAAAAATGAACTTAGCATTCGTAGTTCTCTTGACTGGTTGGTATGAACAGAGGAGGAGAGGCTGATTTCTTAATTTTCCTGCTACCCACTAACTTACATATGACAACTGCACTGTCACACTGCAGTGGAAGAAGGGGAAAAATGCCAGACTTATACCACTAGATCACACAGTCTAATGCACTGTGACAAGCTAAACTGCAATATTACGGATACATCTATGAGAAAACTAATAGTAATGATCAAAAATCATAAGCTTTCCTTATTATTTGAGCTATAACTGGTAAAATGTATAGGACATTATCATTAGATCATCTTTGATTACATCTCTTTTTATACCACTTGAGATTAAATAAAGTGACAAACCACTTGAATGTACCTCACACACACACACACACACACACACACACACACACACACACACACACACACACACGCGCGCACACACATGCACATGCGCACACACGCACACACACGCGCGCGTATGCAAGTGTGTGCTACCAAAAACTAATGAACTCCATGAACATTCATCATATAAACCATATGTGAATGAATAACACATATAGAGAGTTTATGGGGACTAAAACTGAATTATTATGTACAATGTTTGACATTGTTTTAAAAAATGTTTTTATATTTAACAAAGAGTTTTATCATCAGCAGCTGGGGGTAGCTGTGGGCACCACAATTGCTAATACTTATGCAAACCTTGTCCTTGCAAACTGTGAAAATTAATTTATTTATACTACCCATCAATCCAGTGTTTTAAGAATCAACATCATATTTATTATGTACATTTTGTGGACAATATTTTTGATATGGGCAGGTAGTATTGATAAATTGGCGATGTATATATTATAGCTACAAAACACAACTAATTTTCTTAAATTTGATCTGAGATATTCTATTAAATAAATTGATTTTTTTGATGTAAAATTATTATGTAATGAGGGAAGGATTGATACAACAATACACAGAAAGAATGTTCAAACTACTAGGTTTTTACATTATGATAGCATACACTCTTGGCATGTATATGACAGTATGACTAAAAAGTCAATTCATTGGCGCCAGTAGGCTCAATACTAACATTGATTACTTTTTATCAGAATTATCTTACATGTCTAAAGATTTCCAGGCAAGGGGCTATGATAATGCACTTATAGATCAAACTAAACAGCTTGCACTTAGTGAATGTAATTCCTTTGCAAAACCACTATTCTTAGAATGTTTAGGAAGAGAAAATGTATTAATAATTCTGTGAGATATGAATTTAATAGACATACTTCAAAGATCAAATCTGTTCTATATAAGAACTTGGGAATTTCACATTCTAATCCTGAGATAAAAATAATAGTAGGAGAGAAGTCATCCTTTTATTTTAGTAAGGAAAGAAATATGAAGCAGCAGCTATGTTATAAGGATTTGTTTTTTAATGATGTTGTTGTTGTTGTGTCTTTCGGCTGTTCCCGGTTAGGGGTTGCCACAGCGGAACTCTGGTCTGCTAATGAGTGGTACTTGATTTTTATGTGCCGAGTTACCAGCCCTGACGCACAACCTTCAATGAAGGTACGCCCATTCACGCATGTCTCCACGCAGAAGACGCTCTAGCTGAGAATCGAACCGGACAGCGTCTGACTATGAGGTGACAAATGATGTACATACACCTAAATGTAATACTAAAGGAACCGTTCCTTGTTATAATTGTTCATATTGTGAAAATATTAATGTTGAGACTACTTTTAAACATTCAATTACAAAACAAATATTTCATTATACTGGCTTTGCTACATGTTCTATGGAAAACGTAGTATACATGGTGAACTGTGTTAAGTGCGAACATTTTTATATTGGTAAGACTAATCAAAAATTAAAAATGATAAGATATCACTTAACTGAAACTGGGAGGTAGTTTGATAGCAATGCATTAAGTAAATACATTATCCCCATGGAGAAAGATCATATATTCAAATTTAGAGTCATACTGAAGGTACATATTACTTTAAGAGGTGGAGATCTGTCTACTAAAACTAAAGGAGCTGAATACAGATGGATTGACTACTTCAGATCAGACAAACCTCCTGGACTTGATGTAAACTAGTATTAAACCAATTTTAAAATTTAGGAGAGAATTTTTATGAATTAAGGTTTACCAGGCATTATGTTATGGTGAATAATTTAAGTTAATTGTTTTTAAGTGGGTAATTACTTATTGATCATGTGACTAATTGGAAGAAGCTGGCTATTGATATAAATTTTATTTATTTTATTTTATTTATTTATTTAACATTTGTTGACCGGGAATGTCCGACTAGGTTCCACAGAGCCTTTTTTCAGCGGAGGCCCGGGGAGAAATGCTCCAGATGCATGTCTTTGGAATGTGGGAGGAAACCGGAGTACCCGGAGGAAACCCACGCGAACACAGGGAGAACATGCAAACTCCACACAGAAGGCACCCCAGCCGAGAATCGAACCGGAGAACCTCTTGCTGTGAGGTGACAATGTTAACCACTACACCACTGTGCCGCCCAAATTGAATGGGAGCAGAATTTTTATTGTGTTTTAGCATTGCAAAAGTGTTGCTCCCAACTGGAAAGCTTTACTGTCTTTTATTGCCTTTTTCTGCATTAAATAAATTTTAGACAGTTGAGTGCCCACTTGTTGTTTTTGATGTGAATTGCTTTTGGTGACTGGGACCTATTTGAACATCAAAAGAGCTGGTGTTTTGATTGCTATTACTGTTTTTATATTCCTTACATAAAACCAGTTGCTCTTTGGACCAAGACAGTTTTGTAGGGTCTCCAAAGATATTTCTTCAATTACTTATTCAAATACAACCACAATCACAAGGACGGAGCACCACCAGGAGAAAGAACCAAGGAAGGGAAGAACTAATGGAATCCACACAAACAAAGATGGGCCAGAGATATCAGTAAATGTAGGACCAGCAACCATAAGCAAAATGTTGATCAAATAGCATTAGCTCTACTGTACAGAATCTTTCCAAGTATGTATCTTCATTTAATGAACTAAAACTTTTAGATAAAGGACTTACATTTATACCTTTGGCACAAAAAAATATTAGTGATACTTTAACAAATTTAAGACTGTTTACATGTAACACTGAACTGAAAATGTTATATAAGAATGAGTCTAATACCAAACACCAGTTAAAAAGGAAAAGTGTGTTTGTCCCTTTTAATACACCTGTTAAAGCATTTTATGATATGTGTGAAGATGAGTTTTATAAGATATTTTCTGAGAAACAATGTGATATATATAGCAACTTGACTTTAGAGGAAAGGGAAGCTTTGTGCGGTCTTTGCAGTAATTATGATATCCTTATAAAGCCAGCTGATAAAGGTGGTAAGATAGTAAAAATGGATAAAGAACAATATTATTAATGGATTCCGTTAGTCCTTCCTTTCCTTGGTTCTTTTCCCTTTTGGTGCTCCGTCCTTGCGATTGTGGTTGTATTTGAATAAGTAAATGAAGAAATATCTTTGGAGACCCTACAAATCTGTCTTGGTCCAAAGAGCAACTAGTTTTATGACAAGGGGAAGTGGAACTTTCCACTTCAACCACTTCAAGATATAAAAAGTTATTTGCATCCTTATTGCTTTTACTTCCCTTAACATTATTGTTTTCAGTTTTATTTTTAGTTATATTATTATTAGTAGTAGTAGTAGTATGAACTGGTGTGAAAAAAATGTCTAAATCATAGCCTGCTTCACTGCATTTAAGAAGAGTCGCTAATTCTCCCATTGCTGCTAGACGGATTAAACACTGATGTCAACACTCATCTTTGTTCCTTCATCCAATAGAAAACATACTGGTTTTTAAAGTCATAAACATCCTAATTTAGTTTACGCTCCTTAACTGCAATAAATTTCTCTTCGAACATTCTAATTTTCTCAAGCATGTTATTATATTCACTAGAAACATGCTGAAACTCTGCAGACTGCAAAATTTTGTCCTCTATAGTTTCAATCTGAACTAAAAGTTCTGATTCACTATTGACAAAGTAACTATTCATCAAGCACATGTAGTTCACTCTCAGTTTAAGATTTAATTCTTGCAATTGCTTTAATAATTTTGGGTGACTATTACCATAAGTTGGCAAGTTGGTAATTCACACCCATGAGGAATAATGTCCATTTCTAGATAAGCTTGAAAACTTAAGCGTTACCACTGGAGTCTTTAAACTGTTGAACTTTGGACTCCAAACTACATATATTTCTTATTAGATCAGTCCAGTCTTGGCTGCGTGGAGCAAGATCTCTATGAACATCAGTACAACCACTACACATATCAAGAAATGGGGCTTTCATTAATGACAAGTAGCTGATGTAGTGAAGTGGAATTAAATGTAGACACTGAGGCCATATTTGCAGAGCATCTGGGCTGTGCTCCATATAGCTGGCAGTGGACAGACATAACACCAGGAGTGTAAAAACAGTAATAGCAAACAAAATACCAACTGTCCTGATGCTCAAATAGGTCCCAGTCTCCAAACACGATTCACATCAAAAGCAAAACAATTGGGAATTCAACTGTCTAAAATTTATTTAATGCAGAAAAAAACAATAAAACACAGCATAACTTTTGAGTTAGGATCACCTTTTTTTTCAATGATAAAACACAATACCAATTCTACTCCCATTCAACTTATATCAATAGCCAGCTACTTCAAATTAGTCTCATGACCAATAAGTAATTAACCGCTTAAAAAGTCATTCACCATAACATAATACCCGGTAAACCTGAATTCATAAAAATTCTCTCTTAAATTTTAAAATAGGTTAAATACTAGTTTAAATCAAGTCCAGGAGGTATATCTGCTCTGAAGTAGTCAAGCCATCTGTTTTCAGCTCTTTCAGGTTTAGTAGACAGATGTCCACCTTTTAAAGTACTATGCATCTTCTGTATGACTCTAAATTTCAATATATGGTCCTTCCACATGCCAGTAATGTATTTACTTAATGCATTACTATCAACCTCCCTCCTAATTTCAGATAAGTGAGATCTTATCCTCTCTTTTTATTTTTGGTTAGTCTTACCAATCTAAAAATGTTCGCACATAACACAGTTTGTCATGTATACTATGTTTTTCATAGAACATGTAGCAAAGGCAGTAAAATGAAATACTCATTTAGTAACTGGATGTTTAAAAGAAGTCTTAACATTAATATTATTACACTATAAACAATTATAACAAGGAATGTATTCTCTAGTATTAAATTTAGGTCTATGTACATCAATAAAAAAAAACATTCTTACAACATAGCTGTTGCTTCAAATTACTTTCCTAACTAGAGGAAAAGGATGGATTCTCTACTACTATTCTCTTTATCTCAAGATTAGAATGTAAAATTCCCCAGTTCTTATACAGAACAGATTTGGCCATTGAAGTATGTCTATTAAATTTCATAACATATCTCACAGAATTAGTAATACATTTTCTCTTCCTAAACATGTTTTCTCTATCTGAGATCAGTGGTGTAGCAACGGAATTGCATTCACTTAGCAACATCTGTTTAGTTTTATCTGTAAGTGCATTATCATAGCCCCTTGCCTGGAAATATTTAGCCATGTTAGATAATTCTGATAAAAAGTAATCAGTGTTAGCATTGAGTCTACTAGCTCTAATGCACTGACTTTTAGTCATACTGCCATATATAATGAAGGTGCATGTTATCATTATGTAAAAACTTAGTAGTCTGAACATTCTTTCTGTGAATTGTATCAGTCCTTCTCTCATTAAATAATTATGTTATAGCAAAAATTCAGTTTGTTTAATAGAATATTTCAGATCAAATTTAAGAAAATTAGCTGTGATTTGTAGCTATAATATATACATGTATGAATTATTGTCTGACTGCAGTACTTTTAAAAAGATTGACAGGATGGATGTTAATAATTTTGTTTCCAAAGTCAAGAGTTGTTTATATGAACCTCTTATGGAAGGTTCCATTAATCCTGAAATTTATAATTACTTTTACATAGCTGAACCTGCTATCCCTGTTATTTATAGGATACCCAAAATTCACAAAAATGTAAATGTGCCAGCTATGCAACTGGTAGTTTCTGGAAACAGATGGGCAACTACAGCTATTTCTAAATATTTAGAAAAATAACTGTCCCCTTTCTACAGGTTAGTAAAAGTTATATTAGAGACACCAATGATTTTCTTAGTTTGTTTACCAGTGGTTTAATTCTAATCAATGCAGTAGTTTTATATTTGTGACCATGTGTATTAAGGCACAATTTACAGTAATAACATGAATATGGTATTCAATAATTAAGAGAGTTTATGTATGTTTATAATAAGTTTACGGGGAGTAAAATCTAATTATTATGTACAATGCTTGACATTGTTTTAAATAATAATGTTTTTATATTTAACGAAGTGTTTTATCATCAGCAACTGGGTGTAGCTATGGGCACCCCAGTTGCTAATACTAATGCAAATCTAGTCCTTGCAAAAGGGGAAAATGAAATTATTTATACTGCCTATCAGTCCAGTGTTTCAAGAATCAACATCTTATTTAATATGCATGTTTTGTGGACAATATTTTTTGATATGGGCAGGTAGTATTGATGAATTGTAGATGTATATATTCTAGCTACAAAACACAACGACTTTTCTTAAATTTGATCTGCGATATTCTATTAAACAAATTGATTTTTTCATATACCATTATTATATAACAAGGGAAGGACTGATAAACCAAATCCACAGAAAGAATGTTCAAACTACTAAGTTTTTACATTATGATAACATGCACCTTCAACATGTATATGGCAGTGTGACTAAAAATCAGTGCATTAGAGCTACTAGACTCAATACTAACACTAATTACTTTTTATCAGAATTATCTAACATGGCTAAATATTTCCAGGCAAGGGGCTATGATAATGCAGTTACAGATAAAAAT
Organism: Protopterus annectens; assembly: GCF_019279795.1. Classification (NCBI taxonomy): domain Eukaryota; kingdom Metazoa; phylum Chordata; order Ceratodontiformes; family Protopteridae; genus Protopterus; species Protopterus annectens. The sequence continues at coordinate 52,106,908 of NC_056738.1, read as the reverse complement.
AAACAGATTGTCATTAGTTAACATAATTCCTTTGATACTCCACTGATTTCATAAGGAGAAAACATGTTTAGGAAGATAAAATGTATTAATAATTCTGTGAGATATTGTATGTAATTTAATAGACATACTTCAATGATTAAATCTGTTATATATAAGAACTGGGGGAATTTTACATTCTAATCTTCAGATAAAAGAAATAGTAGTAGAGAAACCATCCTTTTCTTGTAGTAAGGAAATTAATTTTTAGCAACAGCTATGTTGTAAGGATTTTTTCGTGATGTATATAAACCTAAATTTAATAATAAAGAAACTGTTCCTAGTTATAATTTTTCCTATTCTAATAATATTTATATTGAGACTACTTTTACACATCAAATTATTAAACATATATTTTATTTTACTGCCTTTGCTACATGTTCTGTAGAAAACAATCTACATGGCAAACTGCTAAGTGCGAACATATTTATATTAGTAAGACTAATTAAAAATTATATCACTTATCTGAAATTGGGAGGGAGGTTGATAGTAATGCATTAAGTAAATACATTATCCCCATGGGGAAGGACCATATATTCAAATTTAGAGTCATACTGAAGGTACATACTACTTAAGAGGTGGCGATCTGTCTACTAAAACTGAAGGATCTGAATACAGATTGACTACATCAGAGCAGACAGATGGTATTCAATCATTAAGAAAGTTTGTGTGTTTATATAAGTTTATGGGGACTAAAATTGAATTATTATGTACAATGCTTGACATTGCTTTAAATAATAATGTTTTATATTTAAAAAAATAGTTTTATCATCAGCAACTGGGTGTAGCTATGGACACCCCAGTTGCTAAAACTAATGCAAATCTAGTCCTTGCAAACTGGGAAAATGAATTTATTTATACCACCTATCAATCTAAGTATTTTTAAGAATTAGCATCTTTTTTTATTCTATATGTTTTGAGGACTAAAACTGAAGGATCTGAATACAGATTGATTGATTACATCAGAGCAGACATACCACCTAGACTTGATGTAAACTAATATTAAACCTATTTTAAAATTTAAGAGAGAATTATTATGAATTAAGGTTTACCGAGCATTATGTTATGGTAAATGATTTAAGTTAATTGTTTTTAAGTGGTTAATTACTTATTGATCATGTGACTAAGTTGAAGAAGTTGGCTACTGATGTAAGTTGAATGGCAACAGAATTGGCATTGTGTTTTAGCATTGAAAAAAAGTTGATCCTAACTCGAAAGCTATGCTGTGTTTTATTGTTTTTTTCTACATCAAATAAATTTTAGACAGTTGAATGCCCAATTGTTTTGCTTTTCATGTGAATTGATTTTGGTGACTGGGACCAATGTGAACATCAGGAGAGTTGGTATTTTATTTGCTATTACATTTTTTACACTCCTGGAGTTATGTCTATCCACTGCCAGCTATATGGAGCACAGCCCGGATGCTCTGCAGATATGGCGTCAGTGTCTACATTTAATTCCACTTCACTATATCGGCTACTTGTCATTAATAAAAGCCCATTTCTTGATATGTGTAGTGGTTGTACTGATGTTCATAGAGACCTTGCTCCACTCAGTCAAGACCAGGCTGATCTAATAAGAAATATACATAGTTTGGTGTCCAAAGTTCAACATTTTAAAGACTCCAGTGGCAGTGCTTGAGTTTTCAAGCTTATCTAGAAATGGGCATTGTTCCTCATGGGTGTGAATTACCAAAATGCCAACTTATGGTAATAGTCACATGGAGTTATTAAAGCAATGGCAAGAATTAAATCTTCAACTTAGTGTGAACTACATGCACTTGATGAATAGTTAGTTTGCCAATAGTGAATCAGAACTTTTAGCTGAGATTGAAACTATAGAGGACAACATTTTGCAATCTGCAGAGATTCAGCATGTTTCTAGTGAATATAATAACATGCTTGAGAAGTTTAGATTGTTCAAAGAGAAATTCATTGCAGTTAAGGAGAGTAAATAAATTGTGATGTTTATGAGTTTAAAAACGAGTATGTTTTCTATGGGCTGAAGGGACAAAGGAGGGTGTTGATATCAGTGATTAATCCTTCCAGCAGCAATAGAGAATCAGTGACTCTTCTTAAATGCAGTGAAGTAGTCTATGATTTAGACAGTTTCTCCACCCCAGTTCCTACTACTACTACTAATAATAATGTAACTAAAAATAAAACTAAAAACAACGATGTTAGGGTAAGTGAAAGAAATAAGGATGCAAATAACTTTTCGTCCCTTGAAGTGGTTAAAGTGGAATGTTCCACTTCCCCTTGTCATAAAACTAGTTGCTTTTTGGACCAAGACAGTTTTGTAGAGTCTCCAAAGATATTTATTCAATTACTTATTCAAATACAACCACAATCGCACCACAAAGAGAAAGAACCAAGAAAGGGTAGAACTAACGGAATCCACACAAATGAAGATGGGGCCACAGATATCAGTAAATATAGGACCAACAACTACAAGCAAAATGTTGATCAAATAGAGTCAGCTCTACTGTACATAATCTTTCCTAGTATGTATCTTCATTTAATGAACTAAAACTTTTTGATAAAGGACTTACATTTATACCTTCAGCACAAAGAAATATTAGTGATGCCTTAACAAGTTTTAAGACTGTTTACATGTAACATTAATAAGAATGAGTCTAATACCAATGACCAGTTGAATAGGAAAAGTGTGTTTGTCCCTTTTAATACATCTGTTGTTAAAGCATTTTATGATATGTGTGAAGATGAGTTTTATAAGATCATTTTTGAGAAACAATGTGGTAGATATTACAACTTGACTTAGGAAAGGAAAGCTTTGTGTAGTCTTTGCAGTAATTATGATATCATTATAAGGCCAGTTGATAAAGGTGGTAAGACTGCAATTATGGATAAAGAACAATATTATTGTTGGATGTTTGAATTATTGTCTGACTGCAGTACTTTTAAGAAGATTGACAGGATGGATGTTAATAATTTTGTTTCTAATGTCAAGAGTTTTTTATATGAACTACTTATAGAAGGTTCCATTAAGCCTGAAATTTATAATTGCCTTTACACAGCTGAACCTGTTATCCCTGTTATTTATGGGATACCCAAAATTTGCAAAAAATGTAAATGTACCATCTATGCAACCGATAGTTTCTGGAAACAGATGGGCAGCTACAGCTATTTCTAAATATGTAGAAAAACAACTGTCCCCTTTTCTACAAGTTAGTAAAAGGTATATTAAAGACAACAATGATTTTCTTAGTTTTCTTTACCAGTGGTTTAATTTTAATCAATGCAGTAGTTTTATATTTGTGACCTTATAAGTCTCTGTTTACAGTAATACCACATGAATATGGTATTCAATCATTAAGAGAGTTTATGTGTGTTTATAGTAAGTTTACGGGGACTAAAACTGAAACATTATGTACTATGCTCGGCATTGCTTTAAATAATAATGTTTTTATATTTAACTAGGAGTTTTATCATCAGCAGCTGGGTGTAGCTATGTACACCCAGTTGCTAATACTAATGCAAATCTAGTCCTTGCAAACTGGGAAAATGAATTTATTTATACCACCTATCAACTACGTAGTTTTAAGAATCAACATCTTATTTAATATGTATCTTTTGTAGACAATATTTTTTGATATGGGCAGGTAGTTCTGATTAATTGCAGATGTATATATTATAACTACTACTATTTTTCTTAAATTTGATCTGAGATATTCTATTAAACAAATTGTTTTTTTTTATATAACAAGGGAAGGATTCATGCAACAGTTCGCAGAAAGAATGTTCAAACTCCTAAGTTTTTACATTATGGTAACATGCACCTTCAACATGTATATGGCAGTGTGATTAAAAGTCAGTGCATTAGAGCTAGTAGACTCACTACTAACACTTACTACTTTTTAACAGAATTATCTAACATGACTAAATATTTACAGGCAAGGGGCTATGTTAGAAAAATATGTATTCACATATATAGTATTCATATATGTGTTAGTGTTATGCTTGCTGCATTAGAAGTCTAAAAGGGTTAACACATTTATTCTGTTACAGGCTTGAAAATAATTGCATGTACTTTCTGACTTTGCTTCTGGTCAGCTCAGTGAATGACCTTGTTCATACACTGAGAAACAGATGATTTTGCCAGCATTAGGAGAATAGAACAATACAGCATTCTGAAATGTTATTAGAATTAGGCAAATAACCTTGTTCGTGTTGAGTGAACACTGCATCTGTAGAGGAACTAGATAAGACTATAGGCTGTAATCAGTATATGCTTTGTGCTCAAAGTAGGAAAGAATCACGAATAGTAACACCAAATCGTTACAGGCCGGTGGTCAGCAAGGCCACATTGTTTTTGAGAAAACTTTCTCATGAGAACATTTATAATTGTTATATCAGCAGAAAAACTTAGTAAACACCTGTTTTAGAGTTATATTTGACTATGTCAGCTTAGAGGGCAATGGCTTACAGAACAGTATAATAATGAAGTATTTCCTGTATAATGTCAGACAAATTTCTGAACTGCATTTTTGTCTCCTTGTACAAGAATAAAGGAACCTTAACTGAACCTTGGCTGCATTGATCTTTGATTTTTCTTTTGACAAGTTGATCCTTTGGACTGGAAACCTCTCGGTTATCCCGGATCAGACAGGCCTGGTGGCTTGAATCCGTACGGAAGAAGTTACCGAAACGGTTCTTCTTGCTCGAAAAGACCTCCGACTGAATTGTCGTATAAGCAGAGGCCGGCCACTTTCTGATCTGCGGCTGATGGGCAGGTTTCAATCGGACCAGGGTGATCAATTGCTGAGGCTCAGCTAAGGTGATTCTACTTTTTTTTCTGTTTTAGATCAGGGACTTGATTGTATTTGATCAGTCAGGATTTTTGTGTAAATCCAGGGACAGAAAAATTGCTATCTTGTCATAGATCAGGGAAACAGAATAAGTAGGCAGGTAGTCTGAAGGGACTATAAACTCTTCATAGTACCACATTAAAAATAAGAAGGGTTATGTAACATTTATAAGGTTAGGACAAAATGGGTAATAAGTGTACAAAATGACCCTAAAATCTGCCGTTAACCGAAGACGCAGAATACATGCGGTCACGACGTGCCGATAACATTAAGTACTACACAAAGTGGGTTAATAAATATGAATTTGATGGTAAACTAGAAAAATCCTCACTTGTCAAACTTTTAAAACAACTTAAAACTGATTCCAAAGGGCAGGTAAAAAGACAGCGCAAATTAGGAATTCCTCAGGCACACAGGTGGATTGAGGAAGCAAACCGAAGGGAACAAATAAATAAAAATTCAAAAGCAATGTTTTTGGATAAAGAGGATAATAACTTGGTTTTAGCATCAGCCCCTCTGCCCCCTCCGCTTCCCTTGCCAGAATATGAAGCGAGTGAACAGGCAGGTCCACCCCCACGATACCCTGCTGTTCTGTTGGTTAGAAGTGTTACAAAAACAGAGCCGTTTGTCAGAGATCCTGTCGAGACTAGGTCTTGAACACACAGTTTGAGAGGGGATATTGAGTTATATCAAATAAGTAAAAATTTGCGATCTATGAGTGAAAAAAAGATATGCCCACTCATAGAAGTACCAAATCCTCAGGCAGGACAGGAAGGGCAGGACCCAACTCTCCTAGTATATAGACCGTGGACACCGGAAGATATCCGGAAAGCCACAGAGGGAATTCCCCATCCAAAAGTTAATTTTAGAAAGTTTTTAGAAGACTTGGAAGGCATGAGGTTAAGTTATCACTTAAACGGAGAGGAAGTAGAAAAAGTAGTCAGACAAATAGTACGTCCAGATTGGCACATGATCAGTGGCAGCTGGAATCCCCGTGATGCCGCGCTTAAGCCCCTCCCACATAGCAGTGCAGAGTTAGACAACAGAGTGAAAGGTCTAAGACCAAATCTCTGAGAAATGGAAGCCTAGGGCAGACTGGACTTGCATTAATCAGTGCATCCAACAAGAAGGTGAAACTGTTGACAGATATTTTGCTAGATTACTGGAATGTTTTAATAACCATTGTGGAATGCAGATTCCTGAAGACCAGACACAAGATTCCCCATATAAGCAGCAGTTAAAGAATGCATTTTTAAAAGGCAGTATTGCACCCATAAGCAGTTTTATTATGAAGCGTATGGTAGATCATCGCACAAGCAGATTACAGTCACTGCTTGAATGTGCTAGGCATGCCGAAAGGCATTTTAATAACAAGAAGAAAAAGAAAGCCCAAGTATTTGCTGTAGATGATGGAGAAATTTGTTTAGTACAGTCTGGGAGGAAGGGCAAGAAGAATGCCCAGGGAAACAAACAATCTGATCAGCGATCAGAGGACTTTGAAGGGCAAAAGAAAAGGGGTGAATGTTTCAAATGTGGTAAAAAGGGACATATGGCAAGGGATTGCAAGAAAAATAAAAAGGCAGCTATGGAGGATAAAAATGAAGAGGGTGAGGACTGACTATATGATAGTCGAGAATCACTAGATAGGAATAATGAAGAAAGGACAAATGAGAATGTGATAGACAGAGCAGAGAATGTGTTAGGAGAAATAGAGGAAGTGCAGGAAGCTACCGATAGTGAAGACAATGAAATATTAGACCTAGCCTTATTGAGCTTGGAGCTCTATTTGGCTGACACAAAACCAGACGTTACACTCCTGGTAGAGGGGAGGGAAGTCAAATTTCTGTGTGACTCAGGGGCATCACGAACCCTGGTACACCTCTCCAAACTACCGGAGAATTCAGTCACATGATTACATATTAGTGAAAGCAGCTAATGGACAGCTGTATCGGGAGCCTCTCTCCCATAATATTGCAATAACAGATCCTGTTTCAGGATTAACCCAGAAAAGTAAAACTGTTGTTTCTGCGAAATGCCCAGTGAACCTTTTGGGCAGAGACCTTATGCAACTATTTGACATAGCAGTAGTCCCAACCATGCTGGGTATGGAAGCACGGTGACAAGTTAATACTTTTGCAGTGCAATTGGAGGGTGAAACATTTTATTGGTACAGCCAGAACTTGGTCACGACTGGTCCTGGGGCAATAACTGGAGAGTTAATGAATGTAGCTATCAGTAAGTTCCCCTCCCCTCCCTTTGCATTGACATACAACATCTGTTGCACTGTACTCTGTATTATTGTAATACACCAGGACCTGACAAAGAATATGAGCAAGAATTGTTTAAAAACCGTGCAAACAGATTAGTGTTGCGTAATCTGTATTGGGACATGAAAGGGAACAGTGTAGTTAGCTGTTCATGGCCCCAGGAGTTCTTTGCACTGTATAAATTAAATCGATTACCACATGTTAGTTTAACTAAGGACAAGAGTATGAAATGGGCAGATCTAGGAGAAAAAGTCACAAAATGGGAAAAGCAGACAGAGTCAGAATTGTCAGAACAAGGAGTACAAAGACAGAAATTGAGTTGGATAACACAGACACACCCAGCTGTGCACTTGCAGTCAAGCGGGGACAGCTGAGAAGCACACTTATTAGAAGAGGAAGAAAAAGATTTATTAGACATACCAGAGACTCTCTGGTCAACAGGAAAATCAGATGTATGACTTATTCGTACAGCAGGATGAGTTACCATCACGCCAAAGTCAGCGTTTAGACCACAAAAAAGGCAGTACCCCTTAAGAAAAGATGCAGAAGCAGGTATTAAACCTATCATAGCAGCTTTACTTAAGGAAGGAATACTGGGGGAATCTCCTGATTCACCATGTAACACACCCTTATTCCCGGTTAAAAAAGCAAATGGAGAATGGCATATGGTCCAAGATTTGCAAGCTGTAAATGACGCAGTAATATCAAGGGCACCCACGGTGCCATATCCACACACCCTATTGAATGATGTAAAGCCTCAACAAAAATATTTTTCTGTGGTAGATATTAGCAATGCATTCTTTTCAATACCGATACACCCTGACAGCCAGTATTGGTTTGCATTTACATTTCAGAGGAAACCGTATACATATACGCGACTACCACAGGGATATTGTGAAAGTCCAACGATATTCTCACAAGAGATGGCAAGTAACTTGGCGGGGTTTACTCTACTGAAAGGTAGTCAGATTTTACTTTATGTTGATGATATTCTGCTGGCAGCCCCCACCCAGCGAGATTGTAAGGAAGACACTATAGCATTATTGAAATTCTTAGCCGCTGAAGGACACAAAGTAAGCAAAGATAAATTGAAGCTTTGGAGAAAACAAGTTAAGTACCTTGGATATGTAATATCCAAAGAGGGTAGGACATTAGATGAAGACAGAAAAATAGCAATCTTACAAGCACCAAAACCCACAACCAAGAAGGAAATGATGCCCTTTCTTGGTACGACTAATTTTTGTCGGAGCTGGATCCCAAACTATGCTTTGGAATCTGCACCATTAACCAACCTGATTTTTCAGAAGCCTATGGCAGCACAAGATTTGATACAATGGACCACCAGAAGCAGAATTAGCTTTCTGTAAACTGAAACAGTTGATAGCATCCTCATTGGTTTTAGGATTACCAAACTATCATAAACGTTTCTTCCAAACCGTAGATTGTAAGCAAGGTTATATGACGTCAGTATTGACACAACAGCATGGGGACAAGCAACGCTCCATTGCTTACTATTCATCACAACTGGACCCAGTGGCGCTGTCTTTGCCTCACTGTGTACAAGCAGTAGTTGCAGCCGCAAAGGCAGTGCAGGCTTCGGCCTCAGTAGTATTATTCCACCCTCTCACACTGAGAGTGCCTCATGCAGTCGCAATTATTTTACTGCAAGAGAAGGTAACATATCTTTCCCCTGCTAGGCATCTATCCTGTATGACTAGCTTGTTGAGCCAACCTCACATGACAATTGAACGTTGTACAACTTTGAATCCATCTACCTTGCTCCCAATTCCTGCAGATGGCACACCGCACAGCTGCCTGCAGGTAATTCAGCAAAAGACACTGCCCAGAAAAGACCTCACGGATGTTCTCTTGGATGATGCTGAGGTGACATATTACGTGGACGGCTCATGCAGAAAGGGTCCTACAGGATGGAACCTAACAGGATATGCAGTAGTTTCTGATACTGCAATTATAGAAGCAAAACTTTTACCACATAGCTTATCTGCACAAGCAGCAGAATTGATTGCCTTGACACGAGCATGTACCTTAGCAAAGGGTAAATGTGTGAACATTTTACAGACAGCCAGTATGCTTTTTCTACTGTACATGTTTTTGCGCAACAGTGGAAAAATCGAGGAATGGTGACATCTACTGGCAAACCGATTAATCATGCACAGTTTATTTTAGATTTGTTAGAATCAATTCAGTTACCTCAGAAAGTAGCTATTTGTAAATGCATAGCTCATACCAAGCAACAAGATAGGATTTCAAAAGGCAATGCGAGAGCTGACACAGCTGCAAAGCAAGCAGCCTCAGAAGCATTTCTTTTGAACGAGGAATTACAACCTTCTGAGAGTTTAGACTTAGAAATGCTGAAAACAATGCAAACACTTACTACACAGGCAGAAAAACAAAAGTGGGTAAGGCGAGGAGCACTCCTCAAGGAAGGACTGTACATCTCCAAAGAAGGAAAACCAATATTGCCATCTAATTTGTTTAGATATGCAGCTTTGTTGAGCCATGGGCAATGCCATGTCTCAACAGGGGGGATGGTACAGTTAGTCAGCCAGGTATTTACTACATACGGATTTACAAACTATACAAAAAAATGTTGTTTATCATGCCACACTTGTAACAAACATCATGCACAGGGGGCGTTAAAGCCCAAGCAAGGGAGTTTCCCTACACCACCATATCCATTTCACACTATTTGTATGGATTTCATAGAATTGAGTAAATGTGAAAATAAACGTTACTGCCTTGTCATTGTAGATATGTTTTCCAAATGGGTGGAAGCCTTTCCGACTAAAAATCCAGATGCAGCTATGGTTGCAAAGGCTCTGGTTAAAGAGATTATTCCTAGATTTGGTATACCGAAAAGGAACTACAGTGACAATGGCACACATTTCGTAAATCAAACCATACAGAAACTCAGTAGATATTTTGGAATTTCTTTGAAAAAACATTGTGCATATCATCCTCAATCCTCAGGGATGGTGGAGAGGCACAATGGGATTTTAAAGAACAAGCTTAGGAAGTTGATGTCAGATACACAAAAGAATTGGGTGTACTGCCTGCCCCTGGCACTGTTGAGCATGAGAACTGTTCCGAATGCGAAAGGACTAACGCCTTTTGAGATAATATTTGGGAGGGCATACTATACCCCTCAGTGGAAATCTCTCATGCCCACGGACCAGGAAGCAGACTGTACACTAGCAAGATATATGGGACGTATGCTAAACTCTAAACATCTTTTGCAGCCTTCTGTTTCAGGTAAAGAGGCAAATCAACCATTGGAAGCGACAGTAGCCCCAGGCGACTGGGTCTGGGTGAAGATTGTCAAGCAGAAGAATTGGACCACGCCAAAGTGGGAGGGACCTTACCAGGTCCTCTTGCCGACACCGACAGCAATCAAGATTGGTGAGAAATCCTCTTGGATCCATTTGACACACTGTAAACTTTGCAAAAATTTTGAGCTAGATAAAAATCTTGCTGTTTCACAGAAAGACTAAACATGACAGAATCTAGAGCAAACAGGAATGCAGAACAACCCCAGAAGTATTGCATGGTTATCCTGTTAATTGTACTGACAACAATAATCTTTTTGCTGTGGCCCATCCTTTTTTTGGCCACATCAGCTGAACTGAATAAACGTGATGAGCCGACCATAGACTGGCACCCGAACTTTAACACTTATCAGGCAATTACACGTGTATATGCTGAGACTTTTAATGTTTCGAATTGCTGGATTTGCACAGCCATACCAACAGCATAAGGGGGGTTATTAATGACTGCAGTCCCCCTAGGGGTCAATGAGACCTGGGAAAATTTGGTCTATGAGACTGTAGCTATCAAAGCACATGATAAGGTAGCACTGTATTTGCCTGTGACACAAAAAGGAATTGTATGTTTTTATAAGAATGACACAATTCAAGTGGGTTGGAGCATGTGCAATGTGACTGTACATTACAAATGTTATACCAAAGCAAACAGAATGGATACAGTTTGTAATTCGAATTATGACTCATTTCTTGAGTCCATGCACAAGACTATTGATGAAGTGCAACGTAATCCTGTTCTTTTTAAGCAACTGTCTGTAATAGATAGGAAAATGTTTCATACAGGGCAGCCATTTCGTAGTAAAGTAACTACTAAGGTAGAGGATTTTTATTTTGTGTGTGGTAAGAAAGCATATAAATGGTTTCCTGAGAATTGGTCCGGCAGTTGTTTTTTGGGGTAGCTGGTTCCGGCCATACGACACACTGCAGTTTTGCCTCAGGGAAATATTCGAAATATCTGAGATGGAAGCTGTCAGAAAGCCTGAGAATCCAGTGGGACGGATCGAAGCAGGCTGGAAAGACCATCATACCATGGATACCAAGCTGACGCACATTGACTTGAGTGATGCTGTCATATCATGGGCAGGCATATTACCAGCATATGGAGCTGCAAAATCGATTTGGGAACTGTGAAAACTGTCTAAACTTCTTGAAGTAATGAGTAATGCAACTTTTTCTGCTCTTGAATTGATAACTGATGAACTGAATGCTATGAGAACTGTAGTGCTCCAGAACCGTATGGCTCTCGACTTCACCCTAGCGGCAAGAGGTGGTTAGTGTACCTTAATCAAAGAAGAGTGTTGTGCATATATACCTGATTATCAACATGAGATAAACGACCACCTTGAGGTGATACAGCAAGTATTGGCCATGACCAAACCAGGCCCCAACCCACTGACGGACTTTTTCCAGAATCTGTTTGGGGGGGGTGGGGTACCTTCATAATGAACATATTAATAGCTGTCTGTGTGGGGATACTCCTGTTGGGAGTGTGTGCGTGTTTTGGCATACCCTGCATGAAAAAACTGATTAAAGAATTGATAGACATGTCAGTATCTGAAACGTTGTATCAAAACACTGAAGTTGATAAATTGCTGGAAAATGAAATGCTTTCAGAAGTTTAAACTAAATGACTCACCTAACTGCAAATCCCAAGTGGAAGAGGTTAGGAGAAGAAACTAACGATTTTTGCTTTTGAACAGAATAAAAAGTGTTAATAGGGGGGAAATGTTAGAAAAATGTGTATTCACATATATAGTATTCATATATGTATTAGTATTATTATTATTGCTGCATTAGAAGTCTAAAAGGGTTAACACATTTATTCTGTTACAGGCTTGAAAATAATTGCATGTACTTTCTGACTTTGCTTCTGGTCAGCTCAGTGAATGACCTTGTTCATACACTGAGAAACATATGATTTTGCTAGCATTAGGAGAATAGAACAATACAGCATTCTGAAATTTTATTAGACTTAGGGAAATAACCTTGTTCATGTTGAGTCAACACTGCAGCTGTAGAGGAACTAGATAAGACTATAGGCTGTAATCAGTATATGCTTTGTGCTCAAAGTAGGAAAGAATCACGAATTGTAATACCAAATCGTTACAAGCTGGTGGTCAGCAAGGCCACGTTGTTTTTAAGAAAACTTTCTCATGGGAACATTTATATTTGTTATATCAGCAGAAAAACTTAGTAAACACCTATTTTAGAACAATGCTTAGAGTTATATTTGACTACGTCAGCTTAGAGGGCAATGGCTTACAGAACAGTATAATAATGAAGTATGTCCTGTATAATGTCAGACAAATTTCTGAACTGCATTTTTGTCTCCTTGTACAAGAATAAAGGAACCTTAACTGAACCTTGGCTGCATTGATCTTTGATTTTTCTTTTGACAGGCTATGATAATGCACTTACAGATAAAAACTAAACAGATTGTCATTAGTTAACATAATTCCTTTGCTACTCCACTGATCTCAGATTGAGAAAACATGTTTAGGAAGAGAAAATGTATTAATAATTCTGTGAGATATGTTATGAAATTTAATAGACATACTTCAATGATTAAATCTGTTCTATATAACAACTTGGGAATTTTGCATTCTAATCTTCAGATAAAGGGAATAGTAAAAGAGAAACCATCCTTTTCTTGTAGTAGGAAAATTAATTTGAAACAACAGCTATGTTGTAAGGATTTTTTTAATGACATACATACACCAAAATTTAATACTAAAAAAAAGTTTCTTTTTATAATTTTTCCTATTGTAATAATATTAATGTTGAGACTACTTTTAAACATCCAATTACTAAACAAATATTTTATTTTACTGCCTTTGCTACATGTTCTATGGAAAACAACATACATGGCAAACTGTGTGAAGTGTGAACATATTTATATTGGTAAGACTAATCAAAAATTAAAAACGATAAGTTATCACTTATCTGAAATTGGGAGGGAGGTTGATAGTAATGCATTAAGTAAATACATTATCCCCATGGGGAAGGACCATATATTCAAATTTAGAGTCATACTGAAGCCCAGGTTAAAAACGACTGCCACCAGTACTGTTAGCAAACACAGTGCTGGTGGAAATCGGGCTACTGTTGGCCGAAGGAGAAGAAGAGGTGGAAGGCATGGCTGAAGGCAGGAAGAGAGGAGAATGGCTAGGACTGGGGTAGTGAGGGTCGGAACTTTGAATGTTGGCAGTCTGACTGGTATAAGGAGAGAGCTAGCCAATATGATGGACAGAAGGAAGGTTGGTATATTGTGTGTGCAAGAGACCAGATGGAAGGGGAGTAAGGCTAGGTGTATCGGAGGCGGGTTCAAATTGTTTTATCATGGTGTGGATGGGAGGAGAACTGGTGTAGGAGTTATCCTGAAGGAACAGTATGCTAAGAGGGTTTTGTAGGTGAAAAGAGTGTTGGATAGAGTGATGTTTATGAAGCTGGAAATTGATGGTGTAATAATGAATGTTGTTAGTGCATATGCTCCACAAGTTGTGTGTGCAATGGATGAGAAAGAAACATTTTGGAGTGAGTTGGATGAAGTGGTGATGACTGTACCCAAGGGTGAGAGAGTGGTGATTGGAGCAGATTTCAATGGGCATATTGGTGAAGGGAACAGAGGAGATGAGGAAGTGATGGGTAGGTATGGCGTTAAACAAAGGAATCCAGAAGGTCAGATGGTAATGGATTTTGCAAAAAGGATGGGCATGACTGTGGTGAATACATATTTTAACAAGAGGGAGGAGCATAGGGTGACATGCAAGAGTGGAGGAAGATGCACACAGGTGGATTATATCTTATGTAGGAGGGCCGGTTTGAAGGAGATTAGAGACTGTAAAGTGGTGACCGGGAAAAGTGTAGTTAGGCAGCATAGGATGGTGGTTTGTAGGATGACATTGGTGATCAAAAAGAGGAGGAGGAGTGTGAGGGCAGCACCAAGGATCAAATGGTGGAAATTGAAAAAGGGTAATTGGGAGGTGGAGTTCAGGGATGAGTTAAGACAGGCACTGGGTGGCAGTGAAGAGTTACCAAATAGCTGAGTAACTACAGCATAGCTAGTAAGGGAGACAGCTAAAAAGGTGCTTGGTATGACATCTGGACAGAGGAAGGACAACAAGGAGATATGGTGGTGGAATGAGGAAGTACAGGAAAGTATGCAGAAAAAGAGGTTGGCAAAGAAGAAGTGGGATTGTCAGAGAGATGAAGAAAGTAGACAGAAGTATAAGAAGATGAAGTGCATGGCAAAGAGAGAGGTGGCAAAGGTTAAGGATAAGGCGTATGAAGAGTTGTATGAAAGGTTGGACACTAAGGAGGGAGAAAAGGACCTGTACCAATTGGCTATACAGAGGGACTGAGCTAGGAAAGATGTGCAGCAGGTAAAGGTGAGAAAGGATAATGAGGGAAACATATTCACAAGTGAGGAGAGTGTGTTGAGCAGATGGAAAGAGTACTTTGAGGGGTTGATGAGTGAAGAGAATGAGAGGGAGAGAAGGTTGGATGATGTGGGGATAGTGAATTATGAAGTGCAATGGATTAGCAAGGAGGAAGTAAGGATAGCTATGAAGAGGATGAAGAATGGAAAGGATGTTGGTCCAGATGACATACCTGTGGAAGCATGGAGGTGTTTAGGTGAAATGGCAGTGGAGTTTTTAACCAGATTGTTTAATGAAATCTTGGAAAGTGAGAGAATGCCTGAGGAATGGAGAAAAAAAGTTTTGGTACCGATTTTTAAGAATAAGGGTGATATGCAGAGCTGTAGTAACTACAGAGGGATTAAATTGATCAGTCACAGAATGAAGTTATGGGAAAGAGTAATGGAAGCTAGGTTACGAAGGAACGTGATGATTAGTGATCAGCAGTATGGTTTCATGATGGGAAAGAGCACTACAGATGCAATGTTTGCTCTGAGAGTGTTGATGAAAAAGTACAGAGAATATCAGAAGGAGTTGCATTGTGTTTTTGTAGACTCAGAGAAAGCATATGACAGGGTGCCTAGAGAGGAGTTGTGGTATTGTATGAGGAAGTCGGGAGTGTCAGAGAAGTATGTAAGAGTGGTACAGGATATGTACGAGGGTAGTGTAATAGTGGTGAGGTCTGCGGTAGGAGTGATGGATGCATTTAAGGTGGAGGAGGGATTACATCAAGGATCAGCTCTGAGCCCATTCTTATTTACAATGGTGATGGACAGGTTGACAGATGAGATCACATCGGAGTTCCCGTGGACTATGATGTTTGCAGATGACATTGTGATCTGTAGTGAGAGTAGGGAACAGGTGGAGGAGACCCTGGAGAGATGGAGATATGCTCTAGAGAGAAGAGGAATGAAGGTCAGCAGGACTAAGACAGAATATATGTGAGTGAATGAGAGGAAGGATAGAGGAATAGTGAGGATGCAAGGAGTAGAGGTGGTGAAGGTGGATGAGTTTAAGTACTTGGGATCAATAGTTCAGAGTAATGGTGAGTGTGGAAGAAAGGTGAAGAAGAGAGTGCAGGCAGGATGGAGTGGGTGGAGAAGAGTGTCAGGAGTGATTTGTGACAGACGAGTACCAGTAAGAGTGAAAGGGAAGGTCTACAAGAGGGCAATGAGACCAGCTCTGTTATATGGGTTGGAAACAGTGGCATTGACAAAAAGGCAGGAGTTAGAGCTGGATGTGGCAGAGTTAAAAATGTTAAGATTTGCACTGGGTGTGACGAGGATGGACAGGATCAGGAATAAGTATATTAGAGGGTCAGTCCAGGTTGGAAGGTTTGGAGACAAAGTCAGACAGGCAAGATTATGTTGGTTTGGACATGTGCTGAGGAGGGATGCTGAGTATATTGGGAAAAAGATGCTAAGGATGAAGCTACCAGGTAACAGGAAAAGAGGAAGGCCTAAGATAAGGTTTATGGATGTGGTGAGAGAGGACATGCAGTTGGTTGTTGTGACAGAGCAAGATGCAGAGGAAAGGAAGAAATGGAAACAGATGATCCGCTGTGGTGACCCCTAACGAGAACAGCTGAAAGAAGATGATGATGACTGAAGATACATATTACTTTAAGAGGTGGAGATCTGTCTACTAAAACTGAAGATGTATACAGATGTATTGACTACTTTAGAGCAGACATACCACCGGGACTTGATGTAAACTAGTATTAAACCTATTTTAAAATTTAAGAGAGAATTTTTATGAATTAAGGTTTACCGGTCATTATGTTATGGTGAATAATTTAAGTTAAATGTTTTTAAGTGGGTAATTACTTATTGATCATGTGACTAATTTCAAGAAGCTGGCTATTGATATAACTTGAATGGGAACATAATTGGTATTGTGTTTTAGCATTGAAAAAGAGTTGATCCTAACTTGAAAGCTTTACTGTCTTTTATTGTTTTTTCTGCATTAAATACATTTTAGACAGTTGTGTGCCTACTTGTTTTGCTTTTGATGTGAATTGCTTTTGGTGACTGGAACCTATTTGAATATCAAAAGAGTTGGTATTTTTTTTTTTTTTTTTGCTATTACTGTTTTTACATTCCTAGTGTTACGTCTAACCACCGCCAGCTATATGGATGCACAGCCCAAATGTTCTGCAAACATGGCCTCAGTGGCTACATTTAATTCCACTTCACTACAATGGCTGCTTGTGGTTAGTAAAAACAGTACTGGTGGCAGTCGTTTTTAACCCGGGCTTCTTGATATGTGTAGTGATTGTACTGGTGTTCAGAGAGATCTTGCTCTACTCAGCCAAGACCTGACTGATCTAATAAGAAATATATGTAGTCTGGAGGGCAAATTTTAAAAGACTCCAGTGGCAGCACATTAGTTTTCAAGCTTTTCTAGAAATAGGCATTGTTCCTTATGGGTTGTGAATTATCAAATGCCAACTTATGGTAATAGTCACCCAGCGTTATTAAAGAAATGGCAAGAATTAAATCTTAAATTCAGTGTGAACTACATGCGCTTGATGAATAGCGACTTTGCCAATACTGAATCAGAACTTTTAGCTGAGATTGAAATTCTAGAGGACAAAATTTTGCAATCTGCAGAGTTTCAGCATGTTTCTAGTGAATATAATAACATGCTTGAATAGACTAGATTGTTCAAAGAGAACTCATTGCAGTTAAGAAGCATAAACTAAATTGGAATATTTATGACATTAAAAACCAGTGTGTTTTCTATTGGCTGAAGGAGCAAAGGCAGGTGTTGATGTCAGTGATTAATCCTTCCAGTAGCAATGGAGAATTGGTGGCTCTTCCTAAAAGAAGTGATGTAGTCTACGATTTAAACAGTTTTTCCACCCCAGTTCATACAACTACTACTAATAGTACTATAATTACAAATAAAACTAAAAACAACAATGTTTAGGGAAGTGACAGAAATAAGGATGCAAATAACTTTTCATCCCTTGAAGTGGTTGAAATGGAATGTTCCACATCCCCTTGTTGTAAAACTAGTCGCTCTTTGGACCACGACAGTTTTTTTAAGGTCTCTGAAAGATATCTCTTCAATTACCTATTCAATTATGACAACAATTGCAAGGACGAAGTACCACCAGGAGAAAGAACCAAGGGACGGAAGAACTAGCAGAAGCCGCACAGACAAAAATGGGACCACAGATATCAGTAAAGGTAGGACCAGCAACCAGAAGCAAAATGTTGATCAAATAGTAGTCAGCTCTACTGAACATAATCATTTCAAGCATGTGTCTTCATTTAATGAACTAAAACTTTTAGATAAAGGACATACATTTATAACTTCAGCACAAAGAACTATTAGTGATACTATAACAAATTTAAGACTGTTTACATGTAACGTTGAACTGAAAATGTTATATAAGAATGAGTCTAATAGCAATGACCAGTTAAAGAGGAAAAGTGTGTTTGTCCCTTTTAATTCACCTGTTGTTAAAGTATTTTATGATATGTGTGAAGAGTTTTACAAGATCTTTTTTGAGAAACAACGTGATAGATGTTACAACTTGTCTTTAGAGGAAAGGGAAGCTTTGTGCAGTATTTGCAGTAATTATTATATCCTTATAAAGCCAGCTAATAAAGGTGGCAAACCTGCAATTATGGATAAAGGACAATATTATTTTTGGATGTATCAATTGTTGTCTGACTGCAGTACTTTTAAAAAATTGACAGGATGGATGTTAATACTTTTGTATCTAATGTCAAGAGTTGTCTATGTGAACTACTTATGGAAGGTTCCATTAATCCTGCAATATATAATTACCTTTACATAGCTGAACCTGTTATCCCTGTTATTTATAAAATATACAAAATTCACAAAAATGTAAATGTACCATCTATGTAACCGATAGTTTCTGGAAAAAGATGGGCAGCTACAGCTATTTCTAAATATGTAGAAAAACAACTGTCCCCTCTTCTACAAATTAATAAAAGTTATATTAAAGACACTAATGATTTTCTTAGTTTGCTTTACTGGTGGTTTAATTATAATCAATACAGTAGTTTTATATTTGTGACCTCATAAGTCTCTGTTTACAGTAATGCCACGTTAATATGGTATTCAATCATTAAGAGAGTTTGTGTGTTTATTGCAAGTTTATGGGGACTAAAATTGAATCATTATGCACTATGCTTGGCATTGCTTTAAATAAAAATGTTT
The DNA here is from genome assembly GCF_019279795.1 of Protopterus annectens. Taxonomy (NCBI): domain Eukaryota; kingdom Metazoa; phylum Chordata; order Ceratodontiformes; family Protopteridae; genus Protopterus; species Protopterus annectens. The sequence goes on along the minus strand of NC_056738.1, from coordinate 52,087,821 downwards.
TTATATTTAACTAAGAGTTTTATCATCAGCAACTGGGTGTAGCTATGGACACCCAGTTGCTAATACCAATGCAAAACTAGTCCTTGCAAACTGGGAAAATTAATTTATTTATACAGCCTATCAATCTACATATTTTTAAGAATCAGCATCTTATTTATTATGTATGTTTTGTGGACAATATTTTTTTGATATGGACACGTAGTATTGATGCATTGTAGATGTATATATTATAGCTACAAAACACAACTACTTTTCTTAAATTTGATATGAGATATTCTATTAAACAAATTGATTTTTTTATATAACATTATTATGTAACAAGGGAAGGATTGATACAACAATTCACAGAAAGAATGTTCAAACTATTACGTTTTTACAGTATGATAACATGCACCTTCAGCAGGTATATGGCAGTGTGATTAAAAGTCAGTGCATTAGAGATAGTAGACTCAGTATTAAAACTGATTACTTTTTATCAGAATTATCTAACATGGCTAAATATTTCCAGGCAAGGGGCTATGATAATGAACTTACAGATAAAAACTAACAGATTGTCCTTAGTGAACATAATTCTTTTGCTACACCACTGATTTCAGATAGAGAAAACATGTTTAGGAAGAGAAAATGTATTAATCATTCTGTGAAATATGTTATGAAATTTAATAGACATTCTTCACTGATTAAATCTTTTCTATATAAGAACTGGGGAATTTTACATACTAATCTTCAGATAAAGGGAATAGTAGTAGAGATACCATCCTTTTCTTGTAGTACGGAAATTAATTTGAAACAACAGCTATGTTGTAAGGATTTTTAGTGATGTACATACACCTACATTTAATACTAAAGAAACTGTTCCTTGTTATAACTTTTCCTATTGTAATAATATTAATGCTGAGACTACTTTTAAACATCCAATTACTAAACAAATATTTTATTTTACTGCCTTTGCTACATGTTTTATGGAAAACAATATACAAGGCAAACTGTGTTAAATACGAACAGATTTATATTGGTAATGCATATCAAATATTAAAAATGTTATGATATCACTTATCTGAAATTGGGAGGGAGGTTGATAGTAATGCATTAAGTAAATACATTATAGCCATGGGGAAGGACCATATATTCATATTTTGAGTCATACTGAAGGTACATATTACTTTAAGAGGTGAAGATCTGTCTACTAAAACTGAAGGAGCTGAATACAGATGGATTGATTATTTCAGAGCAGACATACAACTTAGACTTGGTGTAAACTAGTATTAAAACTATTTTTAAATTTAAGAGAGAGTTTTTATGAATTAAGTTTTACCGGGCATTATATTATGGTGAATAAATTAAGTTAATTGTTTTTAAGTGGTTAATTACTTATAGATCATGTGACTAAGTTGAAGAAGCTGGCTACTGATATAAGTTGAATGGGAGCAGAATTGGCATTGTGTTTTAGCATTGAAAAAAAGCCGATCCTAACTCGACAGCTCTACTGTTTTATTGTTTTTCCTACATTAAATACATTTTAGACAGTTGAATGCCCACTTGTTTTGCTTTTGATGTGAAATTTTTTTGGTGATTGGGACCTATTTAAACATCAGGAGAGTTGGCATTTTGTTTGCTATTACTGTTTTTACACTGCTGGTGTTATGTCTATCCAATGCCAGCTATATGGATGCACAGTTCAGATCCTCTGTAAATATGGCCTTAGTATCTACATTTAATTCCACTTCATACATCGGCTACTTGTCCTTAATAAAAGTCCATTTCTTGATATGTGTAGTGGTTGTACTGATGTATGAGATCTTGCTCCATTCAGCCAAGACTGGACTAATCTAATAAGAAATTTACATAGTTTGGAGTCCAAAGTTCAACATTTTAAAGACTCTAGTGGCAGTGCTTGAGTTTTCAAGCTTATCTAGAAATTTGCATTGTTCCTCATGAGTGTGAATTACCAAAATGCCAACTTATGGTAATAGTCACCCAGAGGTATTAAAGCAATGTCAAGAATTAAATCTTAAACTGAGTGTGAACTACATGCACTTGATGAATAGTTACTTTGCCAATAGCGAATCAGAACATTAAGCTGAGAATGAAACTATAGAGGACAAAATTTTGCAATCTGCATACTATCAGCATATTTCTAATGAATATAATAACATGCTTGAGAAGATTAGATTGTTCGAAGAGAAATTCATTGCAGTTAAGCAGAGTAGACTAAATTGGAATGTTTATGACTTTAAACACCAGTATGTTTTCTACTGGCCGAAGGAACAAAGGCGGATGTTGATCTCAGTGATTAATCCTTCCAGCAACAATGGAAAATAGGCGACTCATCTTAAATGCAGTGAAGTAGTTTATGATTTAGACAGTTTTTCCACCACAGTTCATTCTACTACTAATAATAATATAACTAAAAATAAAACTAAAAACAACGATGTTAAGGGAAGTGAAAGCAATAAGGATGCAAATAACTTTTCATCCCTTGAAGTGGTTGAATTGGAACATTCCACTTTCCCTTGTCATAAAACTAGTTGCTCTTTGGATCAAGACTGTTTTGTAGGGTCTCCAAAGATATTTCTTCAATTACTTATTCAAATACAACCACATTCGCAAGGACAGAGCACCACAAGGAGAATGAACCAAGGAAGGGAAGAACTAACGGAATCCACCCAAATAAAGATGTGGCCACAGATATCAATAAATGTAGGACCAGCAACCAGAAGCAAAATGTTGATCAAATAGAGTCAGCTCTACTGGACATAATCTTTCCAAGTGTGTATATTCATTTAATGAACTAAAACTTTTAGATAAAGGACTTACATTTATACCTTCGGCACAAAGAAATATTAGTGATGCTTTAACAAATTTAAGACTGTTTACATGTAACATTGAACTGAAAATGTTATATAAGAATGAGTCTAATAGCAATGACCAGTTAAAAAGGAAAAATGTGTTTGTCCCTTTTAATTCACCTGTTGTTGACACATTTTATGATATGTGTGAGGATGAATTTTATAAGATCTTTTTTGAGAAACAATGTGATAGATATTACAACTTGACTTTAGAGGAAAGGAAAGCTTTGTGTAGTCTTTGCAGTAATTATGATATCATTATATGGACAGCTGATAAAGGTGGCAAGACTGCAATTATGAATAAAGAACAATATTATTGTTGGATGTATGAATTATTGTCTCACTGCAGTACTTTTAAGAAGATTGACAGGATGGATATTAATAATTTTGTCTCTACTGTCAAGAATTGTTTATATGAGCTACTTATGGAAGGTTCCATTAATCCTGAAATTTATAATTACCTTTACATATCTGAACCTGTTATCCTTGTTATTTATAGGATACCCAGAATTTGCAAAAATGTTAATGTACCATCTATGCAACCGATAGTTTCTGGAAACAGATGGATAGCTACAGCTATTTATAAATATGTAGAAAAACAACTGACCCCTTTACTACAAGTTAGTAAAAGTTATAGTAAAGACAACAATGATTTTCTTAGCTTGCTTTACCAGTGGATTAATTCTAATCAATGCAGTAGTTTTATATTTGTGACCTTATAAGTCTCTGTTTACAGTAATACCACATGAATATGGTATTCAATCATTAAGAGAGTTTATGTGTGTTTATAAGTTTATGGGGACTAAAATTGAATCATTATGTACAATGCTTGGCATTGCTTTAAATAATAATGTTTTTATGTTTAACTAAGAGTTTTATCATCAGCAACTGGGTGTAGCTATGGACACCCAGTTGCTAATACTAAAGCAAATCTAGTCCTTGCAAGCCAGTAAAATGAATTTATTTATACTGCCTATCAATCTACATTTTTTATGAATCAGCATCTTATTTATTATGTATCTTTTGTGGACAATATTTTTTGATATGGGAAGGTAGTATTGATGAATTGTAGATGTATATATTATAACTACAAAACACAACTACTTTTCTTAAATTTGATACAAGATATTCTATTAAACAAATTGATTTTTTATATAACATTATTATGTAACAAGGGAAGGATTGATACAATTCACAGAAAGAATGTTCAAACTACTAAGTTTTTACATTATGATAACAGGCACCTTCAGCATGTATATGGCAGTGTGATTAAAAGTCAGTGCATTAGAGCTAGTAGACTCAGTACTAATACTAATTACTTTTTATCAGAATCATCTAACATGGCTAAATATTTCCAGGCAAGGAACTATGATAATGCACTTGCAGATAAAAACTAAACAGATTGTCGTTAGTCAACATAATTCCGTTGCTACTCCACTGATCTCAGATTGAGAAAACATGTTTAAGAAGAGAAAATGTATTAATAATTCTGTGAGGTAAGTTATGAAATTTAATAGACATACTTCAATGATTAAATCTGTTCCATATAACAACTGGGGAATTTTACATTCTAATCTTCAGATAAAGGGAATAGTAGTAGAGAAGCCATCCTTTTCTTGTAGTAGGGAAATTAATTTGAAACAACGGCTATGCTGTAAGGATTTTTTTAATGATGTACATACACCTAAATTTAATACTAAAGAAAGTGTTTATTTTTATAATTTTTCCTATTGTAATAATATTAATGTTGAGACTACTTTTAAATGTCCAATTACTAAACACATAGTTTATTTTACTTCTTTTGCTACATGTTCTATGGAAAACAATATACATGGCAAACTGTGTTAAGTGCGAACATATTTATATTGGTAAGACTAATCAAAAATTAAAAATGATAAGATATCACTTATCTGAAATTGGGAGGGAGGTTGATAGTAATGCATTAAGTAAATACATTATCCCCATGGGGAAGACCATATATTCAAATTTAGAGTCATACTGAAGGTACACATTACTTTAACAGGTGAAGATCTGTCTACTAAAACTTAAGATGTTTACAGATGGATTGACTACTTCAGAGCAGACATACCACCTGGACTTGATGTAAATTAGTATTAAACCTATTTTAAAATTTAAGAGAACATTTTTATGAATTAAGGTTTACCGGGCATTATGTTATGGTGAATAATTTAAGTTAATTTTTTTTAAGTGGGCAATTACTTATTGATCATGTGACTAATTGGAAGAAGCTGGCTATTGATATAACTTGAATGGGAGCAGAATTGGTATTGTGTTTTAGCATTGAAAAAGAGTTTATCCTAACTCGAAGCTTTACTGTCTTTTATTGTTTTTTCTGCATTAAATAAATTTTAGACAGTTGATTGCCCACTTGTTTTGCTTTTAATGTGAATTGCTTTTGGTGACTGGGACCTATTTGAACATCAAAAGAGTTGTTTTTTTTTTTTTTTTTTTTTTTTTTGCTATTACTGCTTTTACATTCCTGGTGTTACGTCTAACCACCGCCAACTATATGGATGCACAGCCCGGATATTCTGCAAATATGGCCGCAGTGTCTACATTTAATTCCACTTCACTACAACGGCTGCTTGTGGTTAGTACAAACCCATTTCTTGATATGTGTAGTGATTGTACTGGTGTTCAGAGAGATCTTTTTCCACTCAGCCAAGACCTGACTGATCTAATAAGAAATATATGTAGTTTGAGTGCAAACTGAACATTTTAAAAGACTCCAGTGGCAGCACTTTCATTTTCAAGCTTATCTAGAAATAGGCATTGTTCCTCGTGGGTTGTGAATTACCAAAATGCCAACTTATAGTAATAGTCACCCAGCATTATTAAAGAAATGGCAATAATTAAATCTTAAATTCAGTGGGAACTACATGCACTTGATGAAAAGTTACTTTGCCAGTACTGAATCAGAACTTTTAGCTGAGACTGAAATTCTAGAGGACAAAATTTTGCAATCTGCAAAGTGTCAGTATGTCTCTAGCGAATATAATAACATGCTTGAGAAGACCAGATTTTTCAAAGAGAAACTCATTGCAGTTAAGAAGCGTAAACTAAACTGGAATGTTTATGATGTTAAAAACCAGTATGCTTTCTATTGGCTGAAGGAGCAAAGGCAGGTGTTGATATCAGTGATTAATCCTTCCAGTAGCAATGGAGAATTGGTGGCTCTTCCTAAAAGAAGTGATGTAGTCTACGATTTAAACAGTTTTTCCACCCCAGTTCATACAACTACTACTAATAGTACTGTAACTACAAATAAAACTAAAAACAACAATGTTTAGGGAAGTGACAGAAATAAGGATACAAATAACTTTTCATCCCTTGAAGTGGTTGAAATGGAATGTTCCACATCCCCTTGTTGTAAAACTAGTCGCTCTTTGGACCACAACAGTTTTTTTAAGGTCTCTGAAAGATATCTCTTTAATTACCTATTCAATTATGACAACAATTGCAAGGACGAAGCACCACCAGATGAAAGAACCAAGGGAGGGAAGAACTAACAGAAGCCGCACAGACAAAGATGGGACCACATATATCAGTAAAGGTAGGACCAGCAACCAGAAGCAAAATGTTGATCAAACTTTAGTCGTCTCTACTCTACATAATCTTTTCAAGCATGTATCTTCATTTAACAAACTAAAACTTTTAGATAAAGGACATACATTTAGAACTTCAGCACAAAGAACTATTAGTGACACTTTCACAGATTTAAGACTGTTTATATGCAACATTGAACTAAAGAATGAGTCTAATAGCAATGACCAGTTAAAAAGGAAAAGAGTATGTCTCCCTTTTAATACACCTGTTCTTGATGCATTTTATAATATGTGTGAAGATGATTTTTATACGTTTTTTTTTGAGAAACAATGTGATAGATATCACAACTTGACTTTAGAGGAAAGGAAAGCTTTGTGTAGTTTTTGCAGTAATTATGATATCATTATAAAGCCAGCTGATAAAGGTGGTGAGATTGTAATTATGGATAAAGAACAATATTATTGTTGGCTGTATCAATTATTGTCTGACTGCAGTACTTTTAAGAAGATTGACAGGATGGATGTTAATAATTTTGTGGCTAAGGTCAAGAGTTGTTTATATGATCTACTTATGGAAGGTTCCATTAATCCTGAAATTTATAATTACCTTTACAAAGCTGAGTCTGTTATCACTGTTATTTATAGGATACTCAAAATTCACAAAAATGTAAATGTACCACCTATGCAACTGATACTTTCTGGAAACAGATGGGCAACTACAGCTATTTCTAAATATTTAGGAAAACAACTGTCCCCTTTTCAACAAGTTAGTAAAAGTTATATTAGAGACACCAATGATTTTCTTATTTTGCTTTACCAGTTGTTTATTTCTAATCAATGCAGTAGTTTTATATTTGTGAACTTGTGTATTAAGTCACTATTTACAATAAAACCACATGACTATGGTATTCAATAATTAAGAGAGTTTATGAGTGTTTATAGTAAGTTTACGGGGACTAAAACTGAATTATTATATACAATGCTTGACATTGTTTTAAATAATAATGTTTTTATATTTAACAAATATTTTTATCATCAGCAACTGGGTGTCGCTATGGGCACCCCAGTTTGTAATACTAATGCAAATCTAGTTCTTGCAAACTGAGAAAATGAATTTATTTATACCGCCCATCAATCTAAGTATTTTTAAGAATCAGCATCTTATTTATAATGCATGTTTTGTGGACAATATTTTTTGATATGGGCAGGTAATATTGATGAATTTTAGATGTATATATTAGAGCTACAAAACACAAATACTTTTCTTAAAATTGATCTGAGATATTCTATTAAACAAATTGATTTTTTGATATAACATTATTATGTACAAGGGAAGGATTGATACAACAATTTACAGAAAGAATATTCAAACTACTACGTTTTTACATTATGATAGCATGCACCCTCAGCATGTATATGGTACTGTGAATAAAAGTCAGTGCATTAGAGCTAGTAGACTCAATGCTAACACTAATTACTTTTTGTCAGAATTATCTAACATGGCTAAATATTTCCAGGCAAAGGGCTGTGATAATGCACTTACAGATAAAACTAATTGTTTACAGATACAAACTGAACAGATTGTCCTTAGTGAACATATTTCCTTTGCTATGCCACTGACCTCAGATATAGAAAACATGTTTAGGCAAAGAAAATGTATTAATAATTCTGTGAGATATGTTATGAAATTTAATAGTCATACATCAATGATTAAATCTGTTCTATATAAGAAGTATGGAATTTTACATTCTAATCTCAAGATAAAGGGAATAGTAGTAGAGAAACCATCCTTTTTGTGTAGTAAGGAAAGTAATTTGAAGCAATAGCTATGTTGTAAGGAGTTTTTTAATGATATACATACACCTAAATTTAATTCTAAAGATACCGTTCCTTGTTATAATTATTGATATTGTAACAATATTAATGTTGAGACTACTTTTAAACATCCAGTTACTATATAAATATCTCATTTTACTGCCTTTGTTACATGTTCTATGGAAAACAATATACATGGCAAACTGTGTTAAGTGCGAACATTTTTATATTAGAAGACTAATCAAAAATTAAAAGAGAGGATAAGATCTCGGGAGGTTGATAGTAATGCATTAAGTAAATACACTATTGCCATGGGGAAGGACCATATATTCAAATTTAGAGTCATACAGAAGGTACATATTTCTGTAAGAGGTGGAGATCCATCTACTAAAACTGAAGGATCTGAATACAGATTGACTGACTACGTCAAAGCAGACATACCACCTGGACTTGATGTAAACTAGTATTAAACCTATTTTAAAATTTAAGAGAGAATTTTTATGAATTAAGGTTTACCGGACTTTATGTTATGGTGAATGATTTAAGTTAATTGTTTTTAAGCGATTAATTACTTATTGATCATATGAGTAAGATGAAGAAGTTGGCTACTGATATAAGTTGAATGAGAGCAGAATTGGTATTGTATTTTAGCATTGAAAAAAAGTGGATCCTAACTTGAATAGTTTTGCTGCGTTTTGTTTTTTCTGTTAAATCAATTTTAGATGGTTAAGTCTGGTTGTTTTGCTATTGGTGTGAAATGTTTTTGGTGAGTGGAACCCATATGAACATCAGGAGAGTTGGTATTTTGTTCATATGTGAATAAATGACAGATGCACAGACTATGAACTCATTATAAAAATATATTTTGCATTATGAAATGTTAAGACTGTATATACTAGAAAACAAAGAAGCAAAATATAAACAACTATATACAAAGAGGTAATTAGTTCTGCCCTGTATGCAGCATGGTCCGAGAGTCTTTTATAACTCAAAGAAGAGGATGCATAAGAAACCCTAGACAAGAGCTGTTTACGTACACACCTCTTCTGTCTCCAAACAGGACCATTGCAGCATGGAGTGTCTGTCAGTACAGGATGTTGTATGACATTCAGCTGCACATGTGCCATGGGGAGGACAATGTTATGTCTGGCTGGTGAGGAAGTCATAGCCACAATGGAAGTGGAGGGCTGGGCCAATAATATAATGCAAGCAATGTACACTGTGCCAGGATATTGTGATTGTTACAGGTTGTTTGGGACTTTCAGTTGTTTTTACGGAAAATGTGCTAAAAATTTGAAATGCAGAAAATCTTTATTAGACTGAGTTAAATTTAATTATTGAAAACATAGAAGCTAATGAAACTTGTGATTATCACTTGCTGTATTTCTTGTAGCATGTAAAATGTATTTATTTAATATTTGTTGACCAGGAAAGTCCGACTAGGACCAAGTCTATTTTCAGCAGAGGCCCAGGGAGAAACACTCCAGACATGTCTGTTGGAATGTGGGACAAAAATGGAGTACCCAGAGGAAACCCATGCGAATGCAGTGAAGACATGAAGACTCTGCATTGAAGGCACACCAGCTGAGAACTTTTTGTTGTGATGTGACATCCTTAACTGCTGTACCACCAGGTGCAAAATGGGAAACATTTTTATTCTGTAGTCTTTTTTTAAGTAGAGATGAAACAAGTCTTGGACACTGAAACTGTTTCTTGTGTGTGTATGTCTGAGATTGCCATTTCTCAAAGTATTCCCTTTCTCTGAGCTATGATGAACTTGGAGTAGGCATATATGTAAGCTCTGGGGTTGTGGGGAGACTTGTCCCCCTGGAAAAATAAATTCATTGTTCTCCTGTAATTTAGGACTTTTTCCATAATTTGGGGGTTCGCATTTTTGAGTCTCAGAATTATAAGTGGGAGCCATAGAACCACTTAATTTTACTCTTTTAGCACAGTGGATTAAGGCTATTTGCTGTTAACCATGTACTTTAATAGTCCTGGTTTGAGTCCCTCACTCTACACTTGACCACTATGTGACTGAGCAAGTCATCTAATGAGAAATGTGTCTGGAGAGACTGGGTTCAGCCCCTTAGAGATACCTAGAATATCTGCAGTCTTTAATTCCTGTCCAAAATTATGTTATCCTATTTGGACTACAGTGTCTATACAAGTGTGTGAATGTGAAAACAGTTATCTTACCATTAACATGGTAATGGGTTTAGGGGTTGGCATAATTGTTAAAATGCTTACCTCACAAATACAAGGTACAAGGTTTACTTCCTAACTTTTAGGAATTAGCATAATGCGATAAAGTCTTCACCTCATAAATCCAAAGTACAGAGTTTGATTCTGACCTTGAGTTATTAACTAAACTTAAAATGCCCCTTCAAGACAATTACCCTAGTATTCACCTAGGAACAATTTAAGCAAAACAGAAACTACATAACCTAAAAGTCTTTTAACTTCAGAGAGCAGCTGTTAGCAGCAGCAGACAGACTTTTCTTATTTTGCCTTCAGATATCTGAAATTTGCAGAGAGAATTAATTTTTTTACTGAAAGCTCATGTCTTGGATTCATTACCTGTAAATTTCTTATAGCTGCTAAATTATTTTTAAAGTGGTAGGTAGAATGCAGTAAATTTTATATTTAATAGTCAGTAATGAAGCACAAATAATATACTTAGTGCTTTTCTTTATGCCATCTGTAATGACAGACAGAGAAAAGGGTACTGACATTAGAAAGGCATCCTCTGCTCTTTCTGAAAAAACATTTAATATGTGCATATGTGTGTGTATATGTGTAGGTAAAATTATCTCAGCCAAATTTCACTTGGCAAGGTAGCTCTGCATGGCACTGTGCTAGGAGCAGGGTTGGTGAAATACTGGGAAGACTTTATCTGCTGTGCAGTAGTTCATTGTAAAGCTTAGTGTGGTGATAGCAGGTACTGGCCATAACCTAAGGCAGTAGTGTGCATATGCTATATGCTCTTATGGCTAATTATCACTTGCAAAATATAACTGGGTGGCCATTAGATCAAATCAAAAGGCTGTATCCCCTGACCATAACATATTAATTGGTGGTATTAGGAGGGATTATAGTCCCATGTCATCTCATGTAAACTGGTATCAGTGGTGCACATTTAAAGCCTGTGTCATGACAGTGGTCATCCCTGAGTTGGTAATTGCCACCTACTACTTGACAGTGCAGCTCCCCCACAGTGTCATGAAGTCTCACTAGCCATTCCACCACAGTGCAGTTTATCTATCATATTTGCATTTGCACTGAAGATTTGAAAGGCAATGATCTGGAAGAATAATAGTGTAGTGTTTGTCCTTCCCCACTGTCATAGCCACTTCCTCCTTTACTTATATATGCTCTGCATTTTCCTCATCATTGTGATCTGAAATATTGCAGTGACTGACCACATAAACATATGTATATGTACATTGTGCATGAATGTAATCAGATTGTTTCACATATAGGAAATTATCAAAATGCCCTTATGTATTAGACCTCTCACATGTTTTCTCTAACATGCATGACTATATAACAAAATACATAATGCTATTGCAATTAGTGTGTCCCACCTTAGAGTTACTATGCCATGTGACACAAATGTCACACTTGCACATTGTCATTATGATCCTGAACTTAGGGCAGCTAATATAATGTGAATGTGCTTCTAAAACGTCAAGTTGTGATTACAGTCTAACAGTAGCTTATTCCTACTGAGACTGCTATACATAGCAGGCAAATGTCTGTGCATGTACAAATCCAGGGCTAGCCAGCCGGTGGTGTGAACCTTGGCTCTACTTGATTGCCACAGTTGAAGTGACATCCCATGTGCAAAAACTGAATAAGGAGTTTGATCGATGGATCAATGGACTGATGGTCCAAATGACAATACATATACCATATACAAAAATAAGTTTGACTTAATGCACTGTTCTGTGTGCCATGTAGGAAAATTATCAGGGTATTTTTTTGTTATTCTTGGTCTGTCGAGAACTGGTTTTAATAGATATAACTGTCTGTATTCACATCATTACCAATGTTCATTAAATAAAGACTACAAATATATAAGCTTGTCCTATGAATCAACTAACCTGTCATCATGTTGGACAATGAACAAGAAGTACAATTTTATGGGATACTAAGATGCATCTCTAAAATCTGACTATAGTAGTTCTCTAATAAAATTATTAGAAACAAGAATCATGTTGTGGCAATAGGCTTTATTTTACTAAACTATATAAAAACATCTTGAGAATCACAATAGCAAATATATTATGGCAGGCTACAAGCTAACATATATAAAGTGCAGAGTCATCTTTCCCTCATATTAGGCAATTCTTCCGAAACATCCTCCAGTTACAGTGAGCTGATTTTTAAATAATGCAATAATATTTTCTTGCTTCATCTAAATGGAAACTCAGATTGTCACATTTCTGGAGACTATTCTATTTTTGAACACATTTCCCATGCTCTTACATTACTAAATTTGACTGTGCTCAATTCACACAGGGTTTGTGATAAAGCAAGGTCAAAACATAATACTGATCTATTTATTTCTCTCTACAATGGTTGCTAACTAAACACCTCCGACAATTCTTCTGTTCACACTGCAGCTTAACAAAGCAAAGCCTGCCTATAAGTCCTAATCTCAAACTGCAATAAGCAGTTGTAGCATGATTTCACAGAACACAATTATATTTTCTGTGCTAGCTTACATAAAAGCAATGTCTAAAATAATTAATACAACATACATATATTTTCTGTCCTAGCTTGCACAGAAGCAATGTCTAAAATAATTCTACTTGAATGAATCCATTTCACCAATTATATTTTAGCAACCAAGTCTTAACCGTGCCATATGTGTGTGATCCATACCTTACTTCATTCATTGTTTAGGAAGCATGTCAACAGAGTGTCATGTAGGTGATAAGGAGTGACCTGTACTTCTGCTAGCCCCAGTCTGTGTCACACAGTATATGAAAAGTAATGGTATATGGGATGCTCTTTGAAATCATTATGTGAATTTCTTTGTTTCATTTTAGTAATTTGCAAAAGTTAACCATTACAGATGTGTAGCACACTGAAAGAAGTTGGGGGTCTATATCAAAACTTCGAAGAATTAAAATGTTGAACGTTAAAACATCGAACCCACAACATCGAATGATGAAAATAACGAAGCCCCGGAACATCAAAATTTTACCTAGGGCAAGATTTCAGTGGGCCATTCTGTGGCTTTGCTATTTCCTTCACTGTGGTGCGAGAGTTACGGACCTTAGGGTTAGGGGGCGGGTTAAGATAAGTGGATAGTTAGTAATGTATGTATGGTGTAGTGTAGGGCTGGGTTTTGTTAACTGTATGTGCGTGTATTAATTGCTTTGTTTGTGTATAGTTTCACAGGGTATGTGTGCGATAATTACGGACCTTAGGGTTAGGGTGCAGAATAAGGTAAGTGGATAGTTAGTAATGTATGTATGGTTTAGTGTTGGGTTGGGTTTTGTTAACTGTATGTGTGTGGTTTATTTATTTTGGTGCGCTTGTGTTGTGTGTATGTTTCTCGGAACAGCAAATTTTTTCCCTGGGAAGAAATTTGCTATTCTGATCGTTCGATGTTATCAATATTCGAAATTCCAAGTTTGAACATATGGTGTTTGATATTTTGGAATTTTGAATATATGATATAGACCCGAAGTTGGAATAGCTTTTACTTGTGGTACCTCTGCTACTTGTGCAATGCACAGTGGTGTTAATGGCTGGTAATATAAATGTTATAAGTCATTCATTACCAGATAGAGTACTATCTGTTAATTATTGGCAGGGTACTATAGAAGAGCCTAGCTATACGCAGGGTAAAAGTATGAAACAGCATTTGTGATCAACTTCTATTAATTCCTGCCTATTCCAGCTATACATTTACAGTACTTATGGTGGTTTTGTCTGAGGATTTTCTCACACTTCTATCATACATTTTCTCTTCCCTCTCCTCTTCAGGATACAACTTGGCAGAATTAATGAGCCTGTGTTGGTTCTGTGGTTATTAACAGGACAAAGCTGTCCACTTGTGGTAATACTGCTGCCCATTTCTAGGAAGACAGTGTCAGATTTCAGAGCACAGCTGATGCCTCACAAAATGTCTGCTCTGAAATACGATTCATGCAATGGTTGCTATTCCTCAAGTACACATAGACATGAAGGCCATGGTCAATCAACAAAATATCTCCCAATAACCCTGCAATTGAGGTTAGAACCTTTGTGGCTTTAGCCATCTTGTTGATAGTTAGGGAGGAAATGTATGGCTAAATCATTATGCTTAATAGAGTGACTAGACAAACATCTTTTAGGTACATACGTAGTCTGATTATGGCTTTTCCCTGTATCAGTGCAATGCCATGTCATCCCATGAATGATGCACAAATACAGTGTAGCACACAATAAAATGTCTATCTACTTAGTGTGGATTTTGTAGTAAAAGTGAGACATAGTACTTTGAATTGCAGTAGAATAATTACATATGCTTGTAGACTAAGGCCAATTTGAATGCTGTTTGCATACTGGCCAATCATTGACATGCTTTAGTGTGTAGCTGTTGGTTTTGGGAAGAAACACTATGTAGTTTTTGCAACATTTTTGGAATTAATAAGGTGATTTGTTTGTTATTCTGTACTTTATCATGATAAGCTGCATTTTATTGTTTACAGGTTCTTATTAGGCTGCCATTATAATTTTATGGCACTGTAGTTATATTGCTGAGTAGTATATTTACAGTCCTGCAAATTTGTTAGACTTGTAGAAAATAATTGCATTGTGACATTTTACTGTGTAATACCTGTGTTGTTTCAGGTAGTGGCTTTAAAAGGAAGGTGAATTTTACAGAGCAGGAGTTGTTCCTAAATGGTTTCTAGCCAGACGGTGACCTACTTACAGGTTGTGGCATCAACCAGTAACTCAGGCAGTGAAGGTAGGCAGGCATTAATATTGCCGGTGGGTGCAGAGGGTGAATATATCATTATGGAATTTTACCATAAAAATAAAGGCATGAGTGAAGTGTAGAAGGGAGACATAGGACATGTGATTACTGCAGGGTGTGAAAGTATCCACCCCCACCACAGTCCCCAGAATGCAGCAGATGACCAGTTCTTTCTACCACTAGTACGTGAGGCCTCTATTATGGAGATTAGTGGGAGCATTAATTAAATAAATAAAATACTGGTTCACGTGAAACAGGGGTAGTAAATGATAGAAAATCAATGACTCGGTATGCTGAAACTATACAATGTGACTATAACTGTAATCAAAATATCTGATATGTTATCCTAAACATTGCTAAGATAATGGTAAGAAGTGAATTAGCTACATCATAAGTAATCTTATTGCAAGACTATAAGAGGATGGTTTCAGATACAGCTCTAAAAGAAATGAAGTTCTTCTGCAAACATTACAAAGAGAAATGAATCTGTAGATGTAACATGAAGCTGCGTAATCCATGCAAAGGCATTATCCTTATATGTGCATTTCACTGTGGTCCTCCCCCACATGGAAAGGAGTGAATTAAGATGGATAAGCTAAATTGTCAATAATAAAGAAGCTGCAAGTTAAGTCAGAAGAGCAAGTATTCTTTGACAATAATACAATTAGAAGACCTTCTAGCATAGTCCCAAAGTTAAACACACTGGAAATGAGCACAATGAAAAGGAATGAAACCTAAACTGAGTTTGAAGGTAACTCTACCCTGTCTTCTGTGAAGCCACTGAAGTACTCTGTTCAGTAAGAGGTAAGGGAGAAACAGCGTTGCAGTGAATAATATGCAGGAATCCTGCCTGAAGTGAAAAATAGTAAAGGTGTATGCATATTGTACCCATCCTGAAGACAGGTAAGGCAGGATAACTCAGATCTGTTAAAGGTTACCATGAATCAGATGCATAGTATTATGCAGTGCAGGCTCCCAGGGATATAAGAACATTTTGCATTGCTTAAACCAGGAGGGAAATATTTTATAAAGTCTGGCCTGAGACATGCCTATCATCAAATGAAGTTGGGTAATACACAAAGGTTAAGATAACCCTTTGTACCAGCCATATTAGTGAAGGCAATAGACCAGTTCTTAAAGGAAATTCCAAACATGAAACCAGTTCATACAGGGATCCCATACATCCACTGATGTTCATCATTAAATTGCTGCTGCAGTAACCTAAGCTATATGGTTTGTATCCTGCAACATATCCATTTTGGGCACCTTCCATGCACCTGTACATTTAAGGATGGAAAAGGACATGCCACTGTAAAGGTAGACACACAGGCACCAAAATTCAGGAGATTGTTGCTGCTGAGTTGACCAGTCTGACTTGGTCTTTGCTGACTCTTTAGTAGTTTGGCAAGTAGCTAGTTTTAAGATAACAGATAAATAAGTAACCCCTTGGGGACTTTCCTTCATATATTTCAGTTTGAGTAGGGGTATACGAGGGGTATACGAGAGAGTCTAGGCATGAACATAGTCTAGGCTTATTAAGAACTGTGTGGATTATCTGTAACTAAGAATAAGTAGGAACAGGCGAGATTTCCACCTAATTAGTTTAGGGTTTTCAAAGTTTTAAAAGTGATGAGCTCTATGAAGCATGTTAGTAGTGAACTTTGCTATTTTGTAGTAACACTGTTGGAGTTTAAAGGTTAAGGAGGAGTTTAGATTTGCTAGAACTGGGAGGCATATAGAAGGGATGGTAGTAGGAAACTAGTTACAATACTAGTCCTGGCTACATCTGTGAAGCAGTGCTTGGCCCTATAGAGAATGCTTATTATTTGTTCTATCTTTTTATGATGTGTTGCATGTATGCCAAATTTAATTTGGTCATCTGTGATAACTCCAAGCAGTTTAGTATGCTTCATTAATTCAGTTTTAGTATTGTTGTTTGCTGCTATAGAGAAATGCTGTTTTCGAATGTTAAGCTGTTATGGGGTTAACAATATTAACTTGTTTTTTGGGAAGGTAGATTAAGTAGGAGTTGTGATCTGTCAAGCCAGGTTTCTAAAAAGGAGAACGAGAAATATTATTGAGTCATCTGTTGCAGAGTAGGTAGAATTTTGGCAGAGAAAAGTAGTGTAGAGTTACCAGCATACTGAACTAGAGAGGCATGCACAGTAGCAGTGAATACGTCATTTATGAAAACATTGAACAGTAACTGACCTAGTACTGAGCCTTGGGGCACACCACAATTTATCGGGAGGAAGGAGGAGCAATCATTTTCCCACTTTGCAGCCTGATGTCTGCTTGTTAAGTAGCTATGAAACCAGTTTGGGGTAGATTATGTGATACCAAATAGGGGAAGTTTGTATAGGAATTTTTTTGGAGCAAACATGGTCAAAAAGCATTTGACAAACTGAGGAAGAAAGTGAAGCCAAGATAATTTGGAATTTCTCTGTTAATTAACTATGTTGGTAAAGCAAAACAGAGCGGTACCTTGATTTGATCTGAAGTTGTCTTGCATTGGAGGGATGAGTTTGTTCTCCAGGATATAGTTCAGAAATTTGGAATGAGTTTCCAGAATTATTGATAAAGGTGATAGTATGGTAATGGGTCTAAAACTGGAGAGGTCAGTGGAAGGGTTTCCCACCATGAAGAGGCATGGCATAGCATTTTTTCCAACGTTGAGGTACACAATTTTCTCTTATTGGGTAGTTGAATAAAATAGATATTAGTTGTGCAACTGCATTTGCAGTAGTTTTAATATAGTCTAGCTTGCTAGGGGCTAAAATTATAGGATATATTTTTGTAGGAGTTTTTTGATGAATAAAGTAGAGATTGAGCTAAGTGAAAAACATTTGAGTTGAATGGCAGTTTGTGCTTGTGTTGGTGGGTTTGTGATGGAAGTTTTAGTAAAAAGAGAGATTACTGTTTTAGTAAAATGAGAACTAATTTGAGAGGCTATGCCCTCCTTTTGGAGAGAGGTGGAAGGACATGGTTTGGTGGCATTGGTTATTGAGTGAGGTCCAGAATAGTTTTGGGTTGGACCTATATTTTTCTTGGTATTGCTTATAAAAGTTTTTTTTTCATTTTTTTAATTTCCTTAGCTGTTGTAAATTTGTAGTTGTTTTGTTTTATTATGTCCCCATGTTGCTTGAAATTCCTAGACAACCAGGGGGGGGGGGGTAGATTTTATTTTATTTCTCCTAATATGAGCTAGTTTGTTAAGCATGTTCTTGTTGAATTCTGTAATGGCATTGTCTAGGAGCATGTTTTTTTTAACATTTCAAGTTATGATGTTGTGAAGCAGAGATAAAGTTGTCAGTTTGAAATCTGGATAGTTTTCTTACTTCCTTATACTGGTGTTTAAAGGATATTTGGATTTGCTGTCTTATTAGTGAGGTTGCTAGCTAGTTACTGAGAGAGTTGTACAGAACACTATGGGATGTATGTTTACTTGGAAGGGATATGAGAATCCAGTCTAAGATGGATTCCCTTTTATTTGTTTATGATAACTTCTTGAGTATTGCCAGGCTGTATAAAACCATACTGTTTTATGCCCATCGCTTAAGTTGTTGCTTGAGTTAATGGTGTTCAAGTCAACACTAATATCACTTAGGATTATTCTATCTTGTTGTATATTAGTAGAAATCCAGTAAAGAATGTCTTCTAAAGTGGAGGTATTATTATCTGTTGGTATATATAGACTCCTATGACTAGTCTTTTTTTTCTTTGTGTTGATTTCTGAGGGATGTTATTAATAGTTCATAATTATGAAATTGTGGTATGTTGATATTGTTGCAAACTGTAGCAACACCTCCTTCACTTTTGTGCTGTCTAGCCAACCTAGATGTGTTAAGTCCTGTTAGAATGATTTATTCTTTTATTATCTGTGGTTTTAGCCATATTTCAGTGGTGACTAGGATGCCAAGACAGTAAAGCTGCTAATCAAACACAAATTTAAGAAAGTTTATTACATACACTTCTCAGACCGGCTTGAAATATGTTTATGCCTGTGTGAGTATATAGATTAAGGTTAGGTGGTGCTTGATTGGAAAGTTGTGGGGAAGTTGGAGATGGGCCGGGGTCACTACATCACTTTATAATTATGGAAACCTGATGACAGAGATAATGCCACTTGTATTTGATTATTGGTTAACAGTGAGATTTTTGAGTAACAGAGTTTTGGTTACTATATTTAGTTTGGAAGTTAATATCTTTGGGTAGATTGATATAGTGATGGTGAGCTAGTGAAAGTATGGATTGTCACAAGTTTTATAGATGTGTGAGAGGTAGAAGAGGGTACATAAATTATATGGAATGTATGCAGGTAGGATATGATATGTGAGGGGAGTGATCACAGTGACTGATTTTATTGTGCTGTATGTTTAAGTGATTTGTCTGCTAGATGATGTGTTATTTGTTAAGGTTACTGAGTGGGAAGAGTTGATTAGAGTATACATTTGGAATAAGTGGGGATGTGTGGGAACTGGGAATAGGGCAGGAGAGCTAACTGAGCCCAAGACTCACAATGGTGAATGGAGTTGGGCAAACATCCACATATGGAGCAGAATAACATGCCAGCAAAAGGAAAAATAAAAAACAATCAATGAAAAATGCAGATATCATGGCAAGAGTTTCTGGATCAGATTGTTAAAAACTACATTTAGTTGGTCCAGTGAAGGCAGTTATAAGTACATGATAAAGTCTACACATAAAAATAAAGATGTGAAAACTGTGAATTATCTAGGGAAGATATTTATTATAAGGAAGAGTGGTAAAGAATAAATTGTAAGTAGTGTCCAATATTATGTAGGAAGGAAGGAAAAAACAGTGAACTGAGCTACAATAGTTCATAGGTTCATAGATGTTTACTAGGCTAATGACAAGGGCCTTTTTAAGCCTATCTATGCATCCCAAATCTCTGGCAAATTCTGGTTCCCTTGTTAAGTGTATGGCAAGATCTTGGGAGATGAAACATTTACAAGCAGAAGCCCAGGAGATGAATCATCTACAGGCTGCCTGTGTCCATTAAAGACATAGGTGTCAAATCAAGGATGAATTTCCTGTTTCCCATCCAATTCTCCAAGTTATATTTGAATTAGGTTAAGGAAAAGACAAAAAGAAAAATTTAGCAAGGGTAGAGTTTCCAAAGTATGATTTTTTAAACCTCTTGCAGCAGAGACATCATAGAATATATACAAATGACCCTTTAAGGGCATCAGGTGTTTTAACTACATGGCAAACCTGAATATCAACAGCTTTTTTTGTTTAACTTTATTTATGGATAAATTCAGACGAATATAGCCAAACTCCACTAGCTATGGATATGCATGCTTCTGGTTTCTTAGAACATCATTAGCACAGCATAAGTAGAATGTTTGGTGAACATTTGGAAACACAGGGTTGTTGTACCCAGCTGATATCCCTAAACATGAGTGTGCCTACAAAATATCCCAAATAACAAAATAAAACAATGAGTAAAAAGGTCACACAGAAAAAAACAATTGGTTAAAAAAACAAAAAGAAAAATCTAACAAGGCTAGACTTTCCTCTGTGTGATTCCTTAAACCTCTTGTATCAGAGGCATCATGGGATATATGCAAATGACCCCTTATGGACATCAGGTGTTTTCCATTTAGCTGAAACCTCTGATATCCTTAAGGGATCATTTGCACATATCCCATGATAGTTGGTCTAAATGTGTGGAAGGCATTATAGCCTTGCTCTGCTGGTATGCTCTCTCCATGGTCCTAATCCATGTCTTGGTGACCACAAAGACATCAGCATTCTCTAGGGTGAGGAGAACTTGTAGGGAGTGGAGTTTTTTTTTTTTTTTTAGATTCCTAGCATTGAGCAGTTACACCTTTGTATTTTCTTGGTTTTGATTTGCTATGTCAGAAGTACTTTCGGTTTGGCACTGCCTAAAAAAAGGCACTATGGGGAGGACAATGTTTAGCTTATATTGAAACGTCTAGAATGTAGAAGTGCAGACCATCCCTGGCAAAGCAGTGTGGTCTGTTGACCATCTGCTTCCATGCTGACAAATATTTCACCCCTTAGAATGACACCAGAAACTAAGCCAATTATTAAAGTCATCCTTAGAGAAGGCAAAAGGCTGCTCAATGCCAGGCTCATACAAGCCTGGGACATATATTCCAAAAGCTCCCTCATGTCTGTCTTCATATAGTCTAGGGAGATGCATCCCAGGTGATCTACACTCACTTGGACAATGGCTGAGTCATACTAGTAATTGTGATCCAATGAAGTGAGTGTGTGCATAATGTGGTAGATCCTGGGCTCTGATAAGCAACTGACTGTAACTTTCTCCTTACTCATCCTGGTGACAGGGACTTCAGTATATCTCTCAGTAGAGTCTACAATGACCTGAATATTGGATAGTTGTGGTGGCTTGCCTTTTATGGGCTAAGAAGTAGATGTGTTGTGACTATATGTATTGATGTGGCTGTTGTTTTAAAAGAGTGCATTCAGAGCTGCTTAAGGTATTTGTTACATGTACTTGATCTAGGAGGTCTTTGGGGTTTAGGAAGGTTACATTTATGTGTGTTAGCATATGTGGGTCTATGTGTCTGCTTTGAACTGTGTCATGGGTGCAACATGTATACTACTGACAACCTGATTGACTTAAGGAATGCTCTTGTGTGAGAGCTTTGTCTCCAGTGACATCGTGTAAACACATCTCTCACATAGCATGTCAGTTTGTTTGAGAATGAACTGGTTGTTAGAAAACATGTGGCAATTTCCACATTCCCTCAAGATGCCCATATCCACTGAGCTGGTAACTGAGATAATGGGAAAGTTTGGCTCCATGGCACCAGCACTTTTTTTTTGACTAGATGGTTGAAGTGAGAATATAAAGTAATGTCAGGAGTATGTGTTTTGCAACTCTGGGAACAGTGCTTGTCATTGCAAACTAGTCACCCTGTGTGAAACTAGGTATTGGTGAAATTTCAAAGGTGCTTTTACAGGAAGAATGTCAACTCAAGGTGTTTACGTCTATACAGACATTGCCAAACACTTGAGGGGAAACTAAAAAGTAGACCCTGATTATTTGTGGATGAAGTATTTAGGGAAATATTGTAAAGTTAGGTTAGACAGCAGCAAATAAAGTAGTACTTTAGCTTTGTCAAGATTGATACAAAGAAAGTATTTGCCTGAATGGCTACTGCCAGTCTGGTCTCACCACCGATTCATGTTGTTGGATTACAATGCTCTTTTGCTTCTTCTCTCAACAGAAACAAAACAATAATAGTTAAATATACTGTCAGTACATATGTGCTTGTGGCTGGTTATATATACACACTGTCAGTGCACTTGTGCATGTGGCTGGTTATATATACTGTCAGTGTACTTGTGGCTGGTTATATACACTGTCAGTGCACTTGTGTCTGTGGCTGGTTAAATATACTGTCAGTGCACTTGTGCCTGTGACTGGTTAAATATACTGTCAGTGCACTTGTGCTTGTTGTTGGTTATATATACTGTCAGTGTACTTGTGGCTGGTTATATATACTGTCAGTGCACTTGTGCTTGTGGCTGGTTAAATATACTGTCAGTGCACTTGTGCTTGTGGCTGGTTATATATGCTGCTCAATAGTACAAAACATTGAGAGCATGTAGGGGCATCAAATGTGGTTCCCTCAGACAAGGATGACCGATGCCCTTGACAAATTCAGAAAAAAAAAGATAGGCACATCTTCAACCTTAGACTTTAAACTGTCAGTTCTTGAGCACATATGCCTAGACACTGACTGTCTGGCATCATTTGTTGGCATGAAGAAGATCATTGCAGACTTAACTGATTCAAAATATTAAGTCATCATTACTTTCTTTGCTCTCCTCAGTTATGGTTAAAAAAACATTCTTTGAGATTCTCCTGCAGCAACTGCATCAGTCATACACAGGTATGCAGGATTACAAACCCAAAATGTGCCAGAAGTTACCAGTTAAGAACTTTTCAATGCCTCCCTTGTTAAAGATATTTTAATTGACACATCATCTGTTGATGTTATTAAGAGATTTGCTGCATGGGAAATAAGACTAGGGTAAATCGGGTTTAATCCCCTATGCCAAACAGCATACAGCATAAATTTCCCTTACAACCCTGGGTCATTTTACTATAAACAGTTTAATCAATCACAACAAAGGTTAGGGAAGTAACCATTTACAAGCAAAGGCTGGGTAGTTCTATAAAAAAAAAAAATACAAGGGCACCTCAGGCCCAATCTCAGTTCTGGAAAAATTAGTGATTAAGCCACACTCCTATACATCTTCTCCCATCCTGGAAGCTCCCTTAACCTTTCAAGAAGTCCTTCTTTACATTTTTTCATGGTAGTATCAAGTTGCAACAGATTTTTAGGCACTAGGAATAATTCAGAATGGGTACCTAATAATTCTGCCCCATCCTCAGATTCAAACCCACTTTTTTCCTTTAATCATTGCTCATATGCTATTCTAGTAGTAGTAGAATCTATACAAGAAAATCAAAAAGGAAAAGGATTCTATTCAAGTATATTTCTGTTAACTAAGAAGAAGGGAACCCAGAGACTTGTTTCGGATTTGTCTTTCATAAATCTCCATGTCAGGATTCCAATGCTTACCCTGCAGCTTCTTCTCTTTACCCTGATTCCTCCTCTAAATGTCTATGTAACTTTGGATCTAAAAGATGAATATCAGTATATAGCCACTTAGAGAGACCTCAGATTCATTTATGAGTTCTTTTTTCTGGTTTACATTTTTAGTTCTCTTCTTTACCCTTTGATTTGTCTAGAGCAACACGGATTTTCAAAAAGTGCCTGTGTAACACCAGCAATTGCTTTTTGCAAGTTAGAAGTCATCCACAACCTCCCCTATTTGGACAATCATTATTTTGCAGACACTCTTCAAAACTGTTGAGAAATTCTCCTCTTTGTGTGAAATCTGTTGTAGAAACTAGGTTTTCATCTCAGTCTGGAAAAAGCATCTCTCATTCCTTCAAACAGAGTAATTTCCCTAGGATATCTGGTAGACACTTCATAAATGATTACTGTTCTGTCTCAGGAAAAAGTTAACCTTTGTCAAGAACAATTTCTTCAATTTCCTCTGCAACTTCAAACTTTAGCAAGGGGATTCCTCTGGATTATGTAATACATAGATTCTGGAATTCTCATGATCCCTTTAGCCAGATTACACATGGGAAAGATTCAGGGAATTCTCAAATAAATCTAGACCCAACATCAGCATCCTTTGTCTTTTCAAATGTTTGTATTGACCTTTAAGAGGAGGGAACTTTACTGGTGTGTAGATCGATTGATTCTGAATTGGCTTTTCAAATGTTCTTCTTGATCATATGTAAATATTGTAAATAGCATGTATCCTTACACCTTCTTTTCATACAGTCAAACCTGCTACTTGAAGGAAACTACTAAATCTATTGTATCTACCTTCCTGAATGATGTTTTTTGAAGTATACTGCGTGTATTTGCTTTTTTACTAACTGTATTCAATGTAATGTTATTCCAAATGTATATATTTTATTACTATCTTTTACACTATGTAACTTAGATTGTATTTGCTTTGCTTTTGGAGCTTTTCTCCCCGGGCCTCCACTGAAAATGGGTACGTTCTGGCCCAGTGGACTTCCCCGGTAATCAAACTGGAAATAAATAATAAATAAATAAATAAATCACTTCTCAATCTGTAGCTATGGATGCCTCAGACTTTGCATGGGGTTATATCCAAGGAGTTTAGTGTAAAAGGTCTTTTGGATCACCATTTCTGAAGGAAACATGCAAACATCAAAGATGTTGTGGCACTGGTAAATGCACCAAAAGCCCAAAATCATTTGTGAACAAAAGGACCTTTTTTGGTAATCACAGAGAGGGCCACTGTCATGTGATACATAAACAAACAAGGGGGACCAGGGTGTACCCTTATGCAGGCCAGTCATTATAGCTTGGAAACTGGCAATTAGCACAACTATCCTTTCAGGCTATTTACATTCCATAAAAGCAGAATACTGTGGCAGACACTCTCAGCAGAAAGAGAACCTTTCAGGAAATAATCCACCTGTGGAGAACTTCCCAAGTAGATCTCTTTGCCTCCATTGACAACAGATAGCTGAAATATTTCTGCTCCAGAAGTCAACTCCCTTTTGGCCAGACAGCAATGATTCTCCCTTCTTTTCAAGCTGGCCAAGGGCAATCATCACAAATGTCCTCATATGACAGACTTACTTTCACAGGATCAGGGAGCTCTGATTCACTCTGTCCTACAATTTCTTCATCTGATGGCCTGTATGATAGAATTTTGTCCCACTTGTTCATCATTTTCTGAAGATGTGCAAGACATTTTAAAGGAAGCTAGAAAATCTGTTAATAGAAAATTTTATTTGGTCAAATGGAAGAGATTTTCTTGGTGGTGCTATAAAAGAAACTGAGATCCTTGGAAGGTTGAAGTTCCTTTAGTTTTTCAACATCTGTGTTGATTGCCAAAATCTGGCCTTTCTTAGGATCATAGGAGATTACTAGGCTATCGACTTGGAGGTCATTTTAAGCTTAGCTGTTTCAACCCAATGTAATACAACAGAAGTACTTGTCAATACCCAAGACTGCATTTAGTGATGACTGCCTATGTCAAGGGGGGTTGTAGGAACTATCTCTGGTAAGGATTTACAGTGCCCTATCCATTCATCCAGATTCCTCTTGAGCAGTGTCATAGAGATGCTCTGTTTCACATGAATTGGTAGCCTGTTCCAAAGATGTGGCAATCACTAGGAGATAAATCTGTCCCTCCAACATATCCTATTTAAGTTGCTGGAATGGGTAGCCCTAGGCCCATTTGATTTACAGATATGCAGTAAGTTCATTAAGTTTGAGTCTTGGGTTGCTCTGTAGGTCAGGCATAAGTCTCCCATAAGAAGTCTATATGATATAGAGTATAGTGACAGGGATTTAAGTCAGTCCATGTAAAGTACATGCTGGAGGCCCATTGATCTTCTTTATTAGAAACCTCTGAGGTCTCTCTAATCACTTTAGTTGCTTAGAACGGCACATACCGAATTGGGCATTATAGTCAGTTATTCTCCAGATAAGTGCAGAGTATAGGTGGGTTAGAACTTCTTTTGTTCTCGAGATGATGCCTTTACTAATCAAGTGAGCTATGTGGAAAGGTTTCCTTACAAATATAGATGTGGTGGTTGAAATTAAGGTCACAGTCAACATGTGATCCCACTTCATGGGTATTTAGGGTATTGTTATTGATTTGATAGTGTGAAGGTACATTGTTTGTGTCGAAGGGAATGATGATGCATTTCTTTGCATTCATTTTGAGACTGTGCATAAAACACCAGTTGTTAGTCTATGTGAGACCATCCTGGAGTATACTGACACAATTTAAGGATTCAATGATTGCATCTAGTTTGCAGTCATCTGCAAACTTGGTCAATGACAACCCTTTAGTTTTGACCTGAACGTCTGAGAAGTATATTCTAAACAGTAGGGAGCCCAGCACTGACCTCTGTGTCACCCTGCTGGTACCAGGTCTGCTGACTGATATGCAGTCACCCACTTTGATAATGTGTGTCTGGTTTGTGAGTCAGTTGGCAACAAATCTTACAATGAAGGGCTTTACATTCAATTTGCTAACTTTATTAGTAATGCCTAAATGTGGGATTGTGTTGAAAACCTTTGCCAAGTCAAGGTATGCTATGTGCACAGATCTGCCCTCATCAATTGCCTTGGTCACAATTTCAAAGAAATCCACCGGATTTAACAAGCAGGATCTGCCCTTCAGGAAGCTGAATTGGGTAGGATTCAGGGTTTGGAGGTCTCCTATGTCTTTATTTATGAGGGCCATAATGATACGTTCCATGATGTTACTGATGAGGCTGGTCAGGTGTATGGGTTTGTAATTCACTGGGTCTGTTGCTAGGCCACCTTTGTGGAGGGGAATAACTGTAGCTGTTCTCCAATCCATAAGATCAAAGCCTGTGGTTAGACTATGATTGAAAAGGATAATTAGTGGTGATGCTAGTTCATGTTTTAGCCTGTTAGAAGGCAGCCTGGGTGTCATCTGGTCCCATAGAGGCCATGTTCTTTGCCTTTGACAGGGCTTTGAGGACCTGCTCTTCAGATATGTAAGGTGGGGATGAAGTTTGGAAGAGGGTTTGTCATAAGTTAAGAGGGGATAAGGGAGTGAAATTTTTATCAAACCTATCAGCTAGCAGGTTTACTATCTCTGTGGGGTCAGGGTGTGTGATACCATTGGCCACCAGTTCTGCACATGCTTGGGTCCTACCCTTTAGGTTATGTACATAGCTGTAAAAGGCCTCATTGTTATCCTTGGCAGTACTTGTTAGGTTTCTATCAAAGGAGGATTTGACAAGTTGTCTTATTTGCCTGTTAAGGCTGAGGATGGTGCTTTTTCATTGTTGGGTCCTTGTCTTTGTTTTCTTGGACAGCAACTTTTTTGCATTTATTATAGAGTTTGTTGATGCTGGAAGTTCAACATGGCAGCTTGATTTTACTTGAGGCTCTGGCTTTGATTCTATCTGGTACAGCTGTGTTTACACACTTAGGCATGTGACTGTACAGGGCTTTAGTGTAAGCTTCAACATAGTTACCACTTTCTGCTTGGAGTGGGGCTTGGAATGCATTTATACCTTCATCTAGGAGGGTATAAATTTGCCTTGGTGAAGTTTTTTAGTCTGATTTCATACTTTGTGAGTTCTGGTGTTAGTGTCAGTTCGAAGGTGACTGATTTGTGGACAGTTGTACCTAATGAGGGTTCAACAGCTGCAGCAGTGCACTTGTTTGACATGTTGGTGAGGACCACATCTAGAATGTTTGTTCTCTTGTTGGGGGTATGGACAATTTGCTCCAGGGCATTTGAATTCAGAAAGTCAAGGAACTTTTGTGCTAGTGAGTTTGGGCTACAGTAGGTTTCCCAGTTGATGGTGAGATAGTTGAAGTCCCCCATAACCAGTATGTTTGGGAAAATTTAGATTGTCTTCAGTTTGGTTAAGTAGGCTTTGTGGGTGTTGTGACCCATGGAGGGGGATCTATAACTGTCTTTGACTTGAATGTAGGTCTTACCCACCATAACCTGGACCTGGAGTAATTCCATGGAGTTGTCCAGTCTAACTAGATGTGAGGTGACTTTATCTGTAATACAGATTAAAACACCACCTCCTTTGGTTTTCAGATGTTCATTTTGCAGTCTAAAGGTATGGAAGGGATTGTATCCTTGCAGAGCCAGGGTAATCTCCGAGGCCTTAAACCAGGTTTATGTGCCGGATGCAAACCATCTCTAGCAAAGCAGTGAGGTTTGTCAACCATGGCTTCCCAGGCAGACAGGAAATGGATCCCCTTAGAATGACACCAAAAACTAAGTCAATTATTGAAATAAATCATGTTTGTCTATACTTTGGCACCATTCTATGTGAGGGTAGTACTCTGCTCAAGGCTAGGGACATACCTGCCTGGGACACATACTCAGAGAGCTTGACTGTGTCTCTCTTCATATAGTCCAGTGAGGTACATCTGAGGTCATTCACATCAATATGAACTATGGCAGAGTCATAATGGTGCTTATTACTTCTTACTCCTTCATTACAGTTCAGCCTTTGGCTATTTCTGCCTGTCTCCCCTTTTACCCTTATCTGAGGAATAGATACTAGCAAACTTCTCAACAGTACAGATTTTAACAGAATGTCCAAATTTTTGCCTCATATTTGTGGCCTTTTAATCATAAAATTGTGATTTTCTGGCAAATCATTGAGGAATTAATTTCAGAAAATAATGACAGACATTTGAAATTCAGACTTCATACCCTTCAGAAAATTAATTCCAATGCAAAACCTGTTATTCTACCAACTTTCTAAGTTTGTAAGAGCAATATTTAAAAATTGCCCCTACTTTTGGGCCTTTGTCCCACCATTATTTATGGCTTTGTCCAGATTTATTGCTCTAGGAGTTTGAAAGCTATGGGTACTAGACATTCACCAAAATAAAGTAGAACCACTGAAGTACAAGAGACCAGTAACCACAAATTTACTTCAGTTGTAATACCAGGGTCAATAAAGGCTGTCACATGAAAAGTAGACTATTTATTCCAAAAATAAGGAAACAAGATTCAGTGCTTTCATTTCCTATCCAGAAACTTAATCAGAACCATACTATTCCATCACTACATTCTATTTAAAGACCCAACACCTTTCTTATTGGCTGTAAGTGATTACATCACTTCCCTAATGCAAAACCTCACTGTTAATACAACTTTATTACACAGTGTTTGAAAAACATTTAAATGTTGATTTCTAGTAATCTAAGTATTGATTTACTAGTTATTGCATATGTCATAGTTAAAAACAAAACAACATGAAAAATGCAAAATGTTAAAAATATTAAAAAGTAGTGATAAAAAATATTAAAAAGTAGTGATAATAAAAAAAGTCTATTACAAATTTGAGAACTACAAGTATGTAAATGTATAATGTTTGTAAGTGTATAAAACATCAGGTTTGAAATCTCAGTGTTAAAATCATCAGTATTTGTTTGCTCTCATTTTTAAAGCTGGTAATAAGGAAACATGGTCATTAAGCCCAGGTGGTACACAAACATCCAATTGTAATTGCCATATTAGTTCTCTCAACTCCAGTTTAGTCTTTCAGTCCCCTCCTCTGTCACTTTGTGTGACCTGTTCTATAATCCAAAACTTAAAATCCGCTCTAGGGCATGTTACTATGTGTCTGTATAATGCATTAGTGTCTTTCTTTCTGTTAATTTCGTACATGTGTTCATATAGTCTCTGTCTTAATGTACATCCTGTTTTTCCTATATAATATCACCCACATTCTTTACAATGTGCTAAATATGTCACTCCTTTCGTATAACAGTTGTAAAAACCCATGGAACGAAAAACAATCTTTGGGTTGTTTAGTGTTAACATTTCTTGGTTATATACACAGGGGGCACTAGGGACATCTCCCACATTTGTATGTTCCTTGTTTACTTCTTCCTTGCACACTCTTTTCCTTCTCAAAAATATATTTCAAGTTAGGATTCTTTCTATACCCAAATCTTAAAGGCTTTAAAAACACCTTGGGTTTACTAGGCATAGTAGAAAACATCCTCCAAATTTTTTGTATTATATTTTTGATCCCTTTAGTGTCCTGGTTGTATGTTAATATCATGTAAAAATCTTCACCTTCTATTCTCTTCTTACTTTCAAGCTCGTCACCTATTTCTTGTCCGTATCCATGATTTTCTTGTTGCATTTTAATTAGGGTCTTGTATTTACTTCCCCATCCCTTTCTAACCTCTTCTTTAGCTCTCCTAGTAATGCTGTTAGGGTATCCTCTTTCACAAATTAATTCCTCAGTGTAATCTAATTCAGTACTCATTTCATCTTCCCCTGATGTCATTCGGGCTGCCCAAATCATTTGCCCCTTTACAATATTCTGTTTTTGTCTTTCTGGGTGATTACTGCTATAATATAAATATGAATTTGAGAAGCATTCCTTAATGTATAACTTTGAAATAAATCTCCTATTACTGTTGTCTTTTATAATTGTCACATCAAGATAATGCACCTCCTTGTCCCATATCTCATATGTAAATTCTAAGAATTCAGTGATGTTACTAATGTATTCCATAAACCCTTCAATATCTTGTCTAGACCCTTTCCAAATAATACATATATGTCCAGAAATCGGTAATAAGCCTTTATACCGTCTTTGTCCTGTGATCCAAAGACATATTTTTTCTCCCAGTATAGTAATACTATGTTGGCTAAAATTGGTGCGCATGCCACACCCATAGCAACACCATCTGTCTGGTGGTACAATTCACCCTGAAAATATATATATAATTGTTCTTCAACACTAGTTCTATACTCTCTAATATCAAACAAAATTCAGTATGGTTCAAAAAATCAAATTCTATCAACATCGCTTATATCCATTGCAAACCTGGGTCGTGTGGTATCACTGTGAATAGGTCTCTAACATCAATAGTAATAAACAAATAATCACTATTATATTCAATCTGTCCCATTTTGGACAGAAAGTCCCATGAATCAATTAAAATGTGAGAGTAAAACTTGTAGAACGGTTTCAATTTTTTGTCCATGTATATGGCTAATGGCTCAGTTTTTGAGCCTACTGATGAGACAATAGGTCTCATGGGGGGGGGGGGTTCAGTGGGTTCTTGTGTGTTTTAGGTATTCCAAAAATGCCTGGTATATACAGCTTACACACTTTCAAAAATTCAAATAATTTCTTGTCAATAGCTCCTTGTAGCAGATTATCTTCTAATATTAAATCTATTCTATGGTATGCTATGTTTACCTCGTTTCTAGACACTTGATTGTATCTATTTCCTGTGTTAAGTATATTTAGCATCTTAGCCGAATATTCCCATTGTTGTATAATTATCACCCCACCACCTTTGTCAGGTTTCATTATCCATATATCTTTGTTGTCACTTAAATTGGCTATTATCTTCCTTTCTTCCTCCATTAGGTTGTTCCTGTACTATTTGTTGGTACTTTTATAGTATGTCCTAACCTCTTAACATATAATAGTCTCAAAGTTATTTAATTCAGGTATAAGTGGTGGGTAAAATGTGCTTTTATTTCTAAATGGGTCAATGTTCACTTCTTTGTTCGCTTGGAACATAGTCTCTAAATTCATTTTTCTAACAAACAGTTTAATGTCTAGTAGTGTGTTTGCTAAATTACCCCTTCTGCTAGGTATAAACTTGAAGCCTTTTTTAAATAAATTGAAGTGTCCATGATCTAACTCTATATCCATATAGTTATATACACTAAAATTCCCCATTTTGTTTATAGGTCATATTTTATCTTGAAACCCCCTTCATTTCCACTGGTAATAGTAATGTTACTCAACAGACTAAACTGGAGCTGAGAGAACTAATATGGCAATCACATTTGGATGCTTGTGTACCACAGAGGCTTAATGACTGCATTTCCTTATTACCAGCTTTAAAAATGAGAGCAAACAAATACTGATGATTTTAACATTGATATTTCAAAACTGATGTTGTATACACTTACAAACATTATACGTTTCATACTTGTACTTCTCAAATTTGTAATAGACTTTTTTATCACTACTTTTTAAATATTTTTTTTATTATCACTACTTTTTAATATTTTTAACATTTTGTATTATTCACGTTGTTTAGTTTTTAACTATGACGTATGCAGCAACTAGTAAATCAATACTTAGTGCACTAGAAATCAACATTTAAATGTTTTTCAAATACTGTGTAATAATGTTGTATTAACAGTGAGATTTTACATCAGTTACAGCCAATAAGAAAGCTGTTGGGTCTTTAAATAGAATGTATTGATGGAATAGTATGATTCTGATGAAGTTTCCGGATAGGAAATGAAAGCGCTTAATCTTGTTGCCTTATTTTTGGAATAAATGGTCTATTTTGCATGTGGCAACCTGTACTGAACCTGGTACTAGACATTCAACTATATAGAAAACAAGGGACTCTTCCATGAAATCTTAATTTTTTACTAGAAAACATTTACTTTTTCCTTTTAAACCAACTCATCAGTCTGATATAAAGTTATTGTCATGGAAAACAGTGTTACTCACTTCATTGACTTTGGCTGGTAGAGTGTCTGAGTTGCTGGCTATTATGGTAATTCACTAACCTTTCATAAGGGTAGGGTATCCTTAAGAACAAACTTTACCTTCACACCTAAGGTAGTTTAAGAATTAACTTTAGATCAATTTATTCATCTCCCTACATTCTTTCCTAAACCAAAAGTAAGGGTGAGAGAATCCTGCATAGTTTGGATGTTCACAGACAACTCAGATACTAGAGTGACAGCACAAAAGACTTCAGAACTTCTGATCAGCTCTTCATCTTGTGTGAAGGTAAGAAAAGGGGATGACTAGTTTCGAAGAAGATTATTTCTGAATGGTTATCTCATGCAGCACAATGTGGTTATTCTCACTATGGGAAGTCCATTCCTTTCAAGGTCAAAGCTCACTCTACCAGAGCTTTTGCTACTTTTAGAACTTTCTGGAAAGGGGTCAACTCTTTAAGTATGTTAGAGGCAGCTACTTGGTCATTTGTTTACACCTTTACTAAATATTAGACAATCACAATGAACACTAGTATCCCAGTAACATTGTTGCAATAAGGCCTTTAATCTGCTAATTAGACAGTGAGTAATATATCTATAGAAGACATGTGAATCAGGCTGAACACACTAACTAACATGATAGCCCAGTGCTATCTGAGATAACTGAACTTTGATGACCAGCATCTTACTCCTGAGAAACTAGATAACTGAGGCTGATCTTCCAAATGATAATCAGAGAAGGAAGGAAGCCATAACCCAAGACAATGAATAGAATCCTCTGACTACATACATACTTACATACATGCACACACACACACACACACACACACACACACACATATATATATATATATATATATATATATATATATATATATATATATAAGAAAGATAGATATAGAGTGCATAAAAAGTCGAATGGCCACAGTCTCGAAATGCATATGATCGAGACCATATGCTCGAAATTGTGGAAGCTCAACTGTGTGAATGGAGAACAGCATAGAGCGCAGAACAGGAGATTTCCCTTTCTGTGCTGTAGTGCAATCTCTGAGTTGTAATAAATAAGTAGCGAGGGTGTGGGGGGTGCAGGGGGGCTTGCTCCCCTGCAGAAACACTTTTTTGTGTTATGTCCCATTTTTTGTAGTTCCCTTTCATGAAGCTGAGCTTCAGAAATTCGAGCATATGGTATCGGCCATATGCATTTCATGTTTCTGAATATTCGACTTTGTGAAGCGGAACCATATATATATATATATATATATATATATATATATATATATATATATATATATATATATATATATATATATATATATATTTTATATATATATATATATATATATATATATATATATATATACACATGGGTCACTTTCGTTTGACCTAAAGTTCATTTGCCTGACAGAAATTTCAGGCAGCCCATTTGTCTGACAGTTCATTTGCCCGACAATTGGAAAAAGGCAAGTAAAAGTTTTTTCTCCTTTCCCCCACTGTAGTGCAATCCTGGAGTTAGAATATATAGTTAGGGGGGTGTGGGGGGCACAGCCCCCCACCTAATTTGGTTTTATAGTGTATAGTTTGTGTTTTAATTGTTCACTAAAACTAACTATATATTCTAACTCCAGGATTGCACTACAGTGGGGAAAAGGAGAAATAACTTTTACTTGCTTTTTTCCAATAGTCGGGCAAATTAACTGTCATGCAAATGAAGATGACCCATATATATATATATATATATATATATATATATATATATATATATATATATATATATACAAATTAGTACTATGTCAGACTAGCCAGAAGGATGGATGGTTGGGTAAAACCAGGAACCCTAAGGGCCATCTCTCCAGTGGCACTCTCCATTGTCAAGTTTTAAAAGTATGGAATTTGCTAAGCACCCTAATCTGATTGTGCTTAGACCTGGGAAACAGCAGAGAGTGTAGCAAAGACAATAGTAATCTAAAGGGGTGCTATTCTGATAAAAATCAGGGATGATTTACAGAGACACTATCCTGAACATTTGTTTTATTCACATTTTGGTTCCCAGGCTAGAGCATTAATCACAGCATGAACAACTGCAGGCTTAGCCCAGGTTTTAAAAAGTGCCAATGAGATTAAATGTATGAAAATGAGAATATGCAAATTCCATTTCTTTAATCATAAAGTAGTATTTGATAATGTTACAAATGAGTAGTGTGTTAAAATAATGCTGCTGGACATTATACTAATACTTTGTTTTCAATTAGATATTAAGAATTTACCTTGCACAAATTGTCACTGTGTCTAAATATAGTGTCTGTTGTCCAGCTGAGATGTATGTATACCTTTCTCTAGCATGTTTCAGCTCCTTTGAATCAATCGCATGTAGAAAAAAGGAATCATGCTTGTACACAAAATGTATGTACATTTTGCCTGTGCTTGCATTCAAGTGAGCAAACTTCTGTAATTAAATGACAACTAAATCAAGAAACATCCACCAGAGCTTCCATCTTCCTATATTTATATCAAGTAAAGATATATTATGCAGCCTGGAAAATTTACATCACAAATAATTATAGTAAGTCATTTTTATGAGCTAAAACATAGGGTGCAAAGAGTCACATGTCACTGCTGGGGCTGGTTTTCTGAGGAAAGGAACTGGGGATATTATATAGATTTATGACATAGGACCAGATGCAATGTGAAGGCTTGATAAAAATACATTTGATTATGAGTATGATAGGAACAGGTATATGGAAAACAGAAGTAATGCATGTATCGACTATGGTGGGAGGCAGATGCATAACATAGAGAGATGGTACTTATATCGCGCTGGGATAACTGACCACTGTTATGTATTCTGGCAGGTGTAAATCACTGGGATATAGTACAGCAACCTCTGCTGTACTAGTGTGGGAGTATGTTAATTTCTACAAATCTTTCTAGTACTTTAGACCTTTATGAGCTTTTGCTATATAGCATTAACTTTCATCATGCTTATGTGGAAATGTTTGAAATTCCAGCATCTAAAAAGGTGGATCACTACTCAATAGTCAGTAGGCAATGTACTAGAGAAGCCACAAATCAAATTCAGCATGTCTCATCACATATCCACTAGCTAGTGAGCAGATATAATAACAAAAATTAGTCTAGCCATGAGATAAATTTACAAATATCTGATAACTATCACTGACTGATGTGAAACCTTAAATAGCAATCACAATTTTGGGCACCTTTACCAAAAATCTTATATAGACACATTTCAGTAATTGTCACCTTTAAAGCTCTTTGTTCCTCAAACATTGTTGTAACAGAATGCATTTATTATAAACAGTGACTTTGATCACAAAACTGTCTTTCTCTAGTAGTTTCTCCCTCATTAAGACGAACGTCTAACGGGAGAATAATGAGCTCATGTAAGAAGCAAGCTACAGAAACTAACGAACTGTGATGGGATCTAAGTAAATATGTAACACATTTATGAAGAATTACAGATTATTAATTAAACAAAAGGCATTCTGTTAATTACATGCAGAATGTAAAGTAAAACATATTTTATTATGCTGTTCAAAGTTTCTGTGCTGTCTTAGTAGCTGTTTTATTCAGTGTATGTTCAGCATCGAAGTTTACTCTGCAGCTTTTGAAGCTGACTGTCTGTTATATCCTGTGCAGGATATAACCCATTTAACTTAGGCGTCTGCAACGGTGATCATTCAAACATCTACTCTTATGGTAAGTTTACTTACATATACTTTTACAATACATAAATATCTGTCAGATATGTTATGTTGTGAAAATTAATTGCAGTTCATTCCATAAAATGTTATTCTGAGTTTAACGACAATCAGCACAGTTTGACTAAATAAAAACTAAAAACTAATGAACATTACTTTCAATTTCAGGATGGCCCAGCACTAGACATAATTTCGTGTATTGGACTCATCCTATCAGTCATCGGCCTGATTCTTTCAATCCTGACATTTTTGCTGTGTCAGTCCATAAGAACTGCAAACACAACAATGCTCATCAACCTCTGCATTTGCCTGCTTATAGCAGATGTTGTGTTCCTTTTTGGCATCTACCAGACCAAGACTCAGGTAGAGTTATTCATTACAGACTTAATCTATTTAAATGAACCATTTACTGGAGAGAATTTTAAAATTGTCAGCCACTGTAAGTTGTTTTCTCACATGAGAACTGTTTATGACCCTGTTATTCACAAAACTGCTTTATGTCTTAAAAATCTTCAACAACATTAATGTACATTGTATTGTGGATTAAAATGCATGTGCTTCAAATAGGCTAGAGGAGCTGAAAAACATATTGTCTGAGAATATCTGAGAGTACTGATTGAGAAAGTACAACAGCAATCTGAACAATGTGCCTTGTCTAAGAAACAAAATTAATAAATTACAGTATAAGATGTTTTTTCAGGATATTTCTGGCTGACAGTTGAGTTTTACGTCACTAGTGCATTCATCTTCAGAGCTGAAGAATCAGGATTTAGAGTAACAAATGAATAAATTAAAATTACAGAAAACTAATTAGTAGGATTTGAATGTATTTGATATTCTTTCAGTGCACTTTATGTATGCTGGCCTCATTCCATCATCCTGCCTGCTGTTTTTCTCATCTTGTTTTGTTCCACCACTGATTTTATCTTGAATATGAAGGATCCCAACAAGCAGCACATTGCTCTGGAAGGCTAGCTTTCCCACTTATCACAGCCTACTCCAGGAGATTACCTTAATATTTGTAGGAGTTGTTGTGGAAGAGAGTAGGTTAGAGAAATAGTATATACAATGATGCATACAGCCTTGAACACATTTTCTTAGCTTAATCCATCTATCCATCCACAACCCCTTTATTTCCCATTTTTCACACGAGGTGAGGGTGTCACTTCAAAATTGCTTATGCTCTAGATGATTTAAACACAGTTCATGCAATCATGTAACAGCAGTCACCCAGTCTATTTCATAAGCAGTTTTATTCTGAAGATGTCTTGTTACTGGGGACTGAGGAAAACAGTATATCTTTTGTTAAACATTTTTACCTGCATTCTTGTTTGGTGTATTTTGAATATTTTGCAAGTTAGCCATTGGAATTCAGCTTTGTGTTTGATTGCATTTTCTTAGAAGAACAATGTTCTTGTCAGCATACTGTAAGCTAAAACTGACCAGTCTGTCCAAATACAGGTAGATTGCACCCAGCCATGATATGCACGCAGAAACACACACACAAAACACCAACTTTATGATCCTATTTTATCCAGTCCATCCTATACGACTGATATATACTGAGCCACTTTTCAGATCTGACCCAGCCTTGCTAGTGATCCTTGTCATGAGCTCCTTCAGAATGATTTTTTCTTCCCATAATCCTGCTGCGTACTACCTGCCCTTAGATTCTTTTGCTGCCATTAATGTTAAGATGGCTCCTCAGCGTCTTCCAGCTAAGAGCTCCATATTTCACAATAGTGTTGTGACTAGTTCTGCTTTCTTCAGAGATTTATTCCATTAGATACAAACTTATTTATATCACCGTGTTTATCTTTTCCCCTTCCTTTTGCTATTAGCAGCATTTTGCATCAGCCTCTTTGTGACATTTCAACAACAGGCCTAATGTCTTTATTTTGTTCTCTTGTTACTATCTTAAAAAAATTATTTATTTTTTTTATTTAATTATTGACATTTGGTGACCGGGAATGTCTGACTGGGTCAGGAGGACCAATTTTCAATGGAAGCCTGAGGAGAAAATCTCCATCAAAAATAGCAAGCAGTAGAGATTATACAATTTTAGCAACTTTACATTTTCTTAATAACAGTTACAGACATTTATAGATAATATGTTGAGCAAAACTTACTTTTTCTTTTTTATGTTATCTAGGCCAATATGGTGCTGAGTAAGCAAACATTCTTTTCTCAGCCAGAATAAATAAATTAAGTAAAACATATATTGTTTGGTCTAGTATAGATTATCATACAGGTGAAAATTACAGTTTAAGGTACAATTTAGCTGCTTAGACTAGCAAGATCTGTGGGAGTTATGGACACAATGTTAACAGTGGCAGATC
Organism: Protopterus annectens; assembly: GCF_019279795.1. NCBI lineage: Eukaryota > Metazoa > Chordata > Ceratodontiformes > Protopteridae > Protopterus > Protopterus annectens. The sequence goes on along the minus strand of NC_056738.1, from coordinate 52,048,941 downwards.
CAGGAATTTGCAAAGGGGGGGGGGGGCGCAGTCAGGTTAGTTGACTACTGGTTGAAAGCGGGACACTAGGTTTGGTGGTTGTGAAAAGATTACCTTAAGAAGCTCTGACATCATGTGTGGAAAGACATCTAATATAATCATCCAGAGAATAGGACATTATCCTATACTTTGGCACTGCTCTCACCCACAAAGACTTACCCTCAGAGACTGAACCTTCCCCGTGTTTTATGGCCTTTCTGAAAAATTTGAAGAGAGACTCTTGATGTAGTTCTTGCTTGGCTCCTGAAGACATGGTGGCACTTTTTCCTGATATACTGCAGCTCATGTCAATACAAGAACTAACTGCTTCTGTGTCTAATGTACATAATAAAACAATGTCAAGTACTACTGACTTAGGCAATGGCCACAACAGCACGTTGTCATTATGCTGAAGAACGCATGCAAAACACTTCACAAATTATCTGTTCTCTGCTTTGCCATGTTGTCATTACTTTACAAACTTGTTTGTCTGTGGATGGTTTGGAAACAAACTAGAGAGGCACGATTGCAATGCTTTGCACATGTGCTGAGGAGGGATACTGTATATATTGGGAGAAGGATGCCAAGGATGGAGCTGCCAGGTAAGAGAAAAAGAGGAAGGCCTAAGATAAGGTTTATGGATGTGGTGAGAAAGGACATGCAGGTGGTTGGTGTGATACAGCAATATGCAGAGGACAGGAAGAAATGGAAACAGATGATCTGCTGTGGCGACCCCTAACGAAAAAAGTTTAGTTAGTGAATACAAAGCACGCAAGATAACATTCAAAAGCAAATAGTTCTGGTATTCTGGTGTAATCCACCATAAAAGCACTGGCACTGGATTGTATGCCTCTGAGAAGCTTTGAATAGGAGATTACCACAAGATAAGTGAGCAAGGCTGGTACATGCCATCACTACCATGAAAGCCAGACTGAGCCATGCACAGAACCTTGTGGACACACAGATGGACTAACTAGGAGGTGAAGATAATATTCTCATCTTATAGCCCAATATTCACTTTCAAAGTAGCAAAAGAACCACAGCATGGTTGTCAGACAGCCTCAACAGTTTGATCAAGAGAGTTACTGACTGACAATTTCACATACCTTTGAGAAGTCAAGGTGAAAAAGAACCAACAGCAACACAGAGATATTCAATTCATATGTAAATCCATCCCTTACAAGAGGATTAACAAAACCCAAATGCACTAAACAAGCTTACCAAAGTTACTACAGTAGCACTCTGGTGCTTGTTTTGCACTTTATCATTTTTGTCATTACACAGTATACGAGGCTGTGAAATCTTTTTATGTGTCTTCAAGATAAGCAGGCCTGTCACACAACTTTGTAAGCCATTCACAGTAAATTCAGAAAAGCAACCCAGGATTTCCCTCATAATGCTTTATAATCAGGTGTCAAAGTCATGGCCTCATGCTAAATGCCAAAAATGCATAGTCATCCCATTTGGGAAAAAAAAAACCCCACAAATTACCACATAGGTGGCAGCCCCCTTAATACAGAAGAGGTAATAAGAGATCTGGGGACCCAGGTAGATAGTAATCTCTCCTTTGACAATCATATTGCCAAAGTAGTTAGGAAATCCTTCTATGTATCCCATCTAATTATTAATGGATTCGCATCTAGAAATAAAGAGGTTGTAGTGCCCCTCTACTTGTCACTCAGACCCATCATAGAGTACAATGCCCCATTTGGGATGTACCTCACAAGACACTTCCAACTGTCCTCAAACATATGTCCTATGCAGCCTGACTGGAAAAACTCTGGCTGTACTCAGTGGCATATCACTTACTCAGAGGTGATCTCTGCCTGACTTACAAAGCCATGTCCAACTCAATTGATGGACATGCTAAACCTAAAGAAATCCAAGTCATGTGTTGCCCTCCTGATCCTAATGTTTCATGTTCGTCCAGTGAGGACCATTAACGTGCATAATCCTCCATTCATCATTCACACTGGGACTGCTGCATGAGTGCAAGTCATGCCCTACTCTATTAACTAACACATACACACACACACACACACACACACACACACACACACACACACACACACACACACACACACACAAAATCTCCACCTGGTGAGTGACCTGGACTGGCCTTGTTGGCAGCTTTGATGTGTCACACACAATCAAACTGCAGTGGAATGGGCACCCTGGCCACATCAGGTAGGGTAACTACCTCCACCTTTTCATAGCTTTACAATATACATGTTAAAATGTATGTAATACCACCATCTGCTGACCAAACTGTAAATTAGAATTTAGCTGATCTCAGCTTTAAAACTGGCTTCAAAGATACATTTTCATTCAAACCCGGGTATGCATTTGCTTCTAAAAGTAATTGCCAATATAGTTCTCTGTATTCTAACCGGGTTTCCCAAGGACCACCTCTTGGGTCGATTGGTAATACTTCTATTGCAAAAAAGCAAAACTAGCATCAGTACAACTTTGGCTATGTTTATACAAGGCATTGTTAATATTCTTCTTCTTCTTCCTAATATCATACATTTATTCATACACTCTTATTTTAAATTTCCTCTCCATTTTTCCTACATAATACCCATCATATCAGTCACATAAACCTAAATAAATAATGCCATCTGTACTACAATTATCATACCCCTAGTTTTGATAATTTTGTTCCTACATTTTAAATGTACCTTTTCTCTTACTTTAATTTGGGGATACTGGGCACAATTGCCACATTTGTATGTACCTCTCTTTTTAGAATTTGCACTATTGTACCTGGATGAACCACTTTTCAAAATAAACTTTATGTTCTGACCCCTTTTATAAATACATTTAAAGGGGTTCTCAAATATACTGCTCAAGTTGGATATACTAGTGAACTTTTTCCATCCGTTCTCTATAATATCTCTAACAAGTTTAGCTTCACCATCGTACGTGATTATCAAGGCCTTATTGTAGGTTGTATCATCGTCATTCTTTTTCTGACCAATGTCTACAACACCTTTTCCTAAAAGTGGGGCAAACCTCATGTCTCTAGCCTGCACTACTTCTTGAAGTATCTCATTTAAAAGACCGTCTGGGTTATATACTTTTTATAAATATATTTATCTTTCATTAAATGTGCAATATTATGTTTTAAAGAATTCATATTCTTAATGATTTTATGTATGTCCTTTCAAGTGGTGATTTTATGCAATATTTTTTAAGACCATGTATTAGTTCTTTTAATTACACTGCTGATTTGATTGTTTTTTTTTTTTAAAGTGTATATAATTAGTTTTTTTTTAACTGTTGGTACACTCATCTGATGAAGTTTTAGGACGAAAAAGCAGTGAACAAGTTAAAGCGTTTGTGTGGACTATAACTGTGGTGTTGGTGTGCTTCTGTGCTTTCAATAAACCTTTTTTGACTGGGATCCAAACTGCCTAACCTGTGCAAATATAAACACAATGCACCAAGGTAACACACAATAACATTTAATGAAAACAAAAAGTAAAAGACAGAGGTGAGCGCTTTCGCAACAATAGTTGCTTCATCAGACAAAGATCAAGTGAATAGCACTGCTTAAATAGGTAAAAAGCCAATTATCTCATGAATTAATGATGTCATACACCAAAAGTTATTTAAAGAGACAGTTACAACATGAGCATAGTAATAGTACGAATACGATATAAAATGCTGAATAAATACTGCATAAAATACATTTGCATATGCATAAAATGTAATATAATAAAAGTAACAATAAAAATGAACAATAAAAACTGTCAATGTTTAAGGCGTCTAGTTTTCTAGAATGGAATCAAAGAGGTGGTACCATTGAGGCCTGGGTATCTTTCTGCATTAAGTTTCAGTATCCATTTCTATTCATGGCTCTCTGTAACATTTTCTATATCTCCACCTCTCAGATTTCTATATATGTGTTGCAAGACAAAGAATTTGAAGGAATGAGAAGAATCTGTGCACATAACATGTTTAGCAAGTGCATTTGTTTGCTTATTATTCCTAATGTCACGGATATGTTCTAAAATTCTTTCTTTAAAATGCCTATTACTTTTGCCAACATAAAAGGCAGGCCATTGCTGAAAAAAACAAAAGTAAATGATGTCAGTAGTCTTGCAATCTGAATAAGTGTTGGAATGTAGTTTAAAATGTCTAGTTGCATGAATATATATGTTTTTACTGTAGATAGATTCATCCAACTAGAAATGGATACTGAAACTTAATGCAGAAAGATATTGTTGCGAAAGCGCTCATCTCTGTCTTTTACTTTTTGTTTTCATTAAACGTTATTGTGTGTTACCTTGGTGCATTGTGTTTATATTTTTACTTATTTTTTTGCACCTTGGTTTTACCCACAGCCATTTCTTTTTTGTGCCTAACCAGTGCCTTTCTTTGGTTTTATTGTCGGTGTTGTTTTTAAGGCACCTCAACCTTTTTTTTTATCCTGTTTATAAGGTCCATGATAATGTGTTCCATGGCCTTGTAGAGCAGGCTAGTTTGGCTGATGGGCCTATAACTGCCTGGGTCAGTGGACGCTCCACCTTTGTGTAGAGGGATGACAGTGGTTGTCCTCCATTCAGCTGGGATAAAGCTGGTGCTCAGGCTTTGGTTGAATAGGGTGTCTAATGAAGCTGAGAGCTCATGCTTGAGTTCATGTAGCATACAGCCAGGGATGTTATCAGGTCCCATGGAGACTGTATTTTTTGTCTTAGAGAGGGCATTAAGGACCTGCTCCATGATGAATAGGGGAGGGGGGCAGGTGCAGGGTATGTTCTGCTTTACTGATGGGGAACAGGGGGTAAGGTTTTCACTGAACCTGCATGTGGTGTTATTGACCACCAGTTCAGAGAAGATTTGGTTGTTGCCTCTGAGATTGCGGACATATGTGAAGAAGGCCTTCTGATTGTCCTTGGTGGATGTGGCCAATTTAGACTCAAAGTTAGCCTTATAGTAATTCACCAGTGACCTTATTTGGTTGTTGAGACAAAGGACAGATTGCTTCTAACTTGGAACCTGCTCCTTCTTGGCCCTGGACAGCAAATATTTCCTTCTATCATAGAGTTATTTTATTGCTGCTGTCCACCAGACAGGTTTACTCTTCCTTGAGGGAGATGATTTGGTCCTGTCAGGTATTGCTGAGGCCATACAGCTATGTAGGTGCTCATATATTTTTTGCTGTAGGCTTGGACATTACTGCTAGTTCCCACTGAAGGGATGGTGGCAGTGAAGCTGCTTATACCTGCTCTGAGGAGATTGTAGTTAGCTTTAGAAAATGTTTTTCATTTGACCCTGAGAAGGGGGGGGCAGGAGAGATGGCGACTTCAAAAGTGATCGCTTTAGGGTCAGATCTTAACAAGGAGGATGACACTGTAGGAGTGCTACAGTGGCTACTCATGTTGGTTAGCACCAGGTACAGGATATTTCCACCTGTCATAGGGGTGTTGACCAGCTGATCCAATGCATTGGCATTGACAAAGCCAAGGAATCTCTGTGCATTCATGTTTGGGTAGAATAGGTCTTGCACTCTATGGTTGGGTAGTAAAAGTCACTCAGGATCAGGATAGAGGGTTGAATCTTGATAGATTCAGTTAAGTCCAGATAGGTGGAGTGGGTGTCCTGAGTCATGGTTGGAGGTTTGTAGCTAGCTATGATTTGAACAGGTGTTTTGTCAACAGTTAACTGCACTTGGAGTGTCTCCTGTGGGTCATACCATTTGGCCAGCCTGGAGGTGTGTATGTCTATGATAAATATTGAAACTCCACCTTTTTTGGTTTTGTAGACCTCCATTTGGGGTCTGAAAGTATGGTAGGATGTGTAACCTGGCAGGGTTAGGGTGCTCTCCGTACCTTTGAACCAGGTTTCAGTGACTGCACAAATGTTAGCATCCTACAGGGCAAGGAATGCTTGCACTGACTGCAGTTTCATGCTAAGACTCCTAGCACTTAGCAGCATGACCTTTACATTTCATTTATAATAAGCTTTCATACTGGTAATTTTGTGCTCATGACTTTGCCTAAAAAGGCACTATGAAGGAGACAAGTGCCTTTGACAGATGCCAAAAGGCCAGGGGATATGGATGAAGGCCATCTCTGACAAAGCATTGTGGTCTGTCAACCATGCACTTGCTTGTGACTGAGACAGCAAAGATTCTAGGTTCTTAATGTGATTGCATCTCTCACATATTTTTTTTCCCACCCTGAATGTTATATCCCCTAGACGCTATCTGAGGCACCATTTTTAAAACTGGGAAGTCCAAGTCCTCCGTGCTTTTGGCCCTGTATCTAGGCTGCTGCTCTCGTTCCAGGTAAGAGTAACTACTTTGTAACTTAAGAGGCTCTAGACTTAGGGTTTTATAAAACTTATCTATTGCATGTGGCTCAATGTGTTACCTGTATATTGTTTTATACCTATTGTGTGTAGCATGTATGCTGTTTCGGTAGCTTTGATACCAATTAACCCACACGCCAGGTGTAGCTCTATGAGGGACTAGACTTTTTGTCAATATATCTTTTGCTTGTAGCATATATGCTGTTAAACTTTTGTTACCACTGCTTGTACTGTTTTTAAAGTACTCTGCTCTTTTCTGCTTATTTAAGGCTTATTTGAACACAATAACCATTTAGCTTCTTTGCAGCTCCCTCAGAATTGCTATTATGATTACGAACCTTGTGAGCATTTTTGCTGTGAAGCACTAGACACTCTAATGCCTTGATTAAGTTTTTATTGAATTTTGCTTTTCTGATTTTCCCCCACAATGCTATTTTACTCGCGAGGTGTCTTTTAAGCAGCATTAGACGCTGCAATTAATGCTGATGTGCTGGTGTGTTTGATTAGGCATTAGTAAAGTCATTATTCATTCCTACTACTCCCCCTGTTTCCTCGCCACTTATTTTTGGACTGGTATTAGTCTATTTGGGCTTTTTAATCCTTTAAAACTGTTATGCAGTGAACCATACAAGTGCTTACCCTTTAGTGAATCATATAGAGGCTTCCATTAGCAATAGCAGAGGCTGCAGGCAACACTGGTGCCCGGTGCGCTTTTACTAATTGTTAGTACATATAGTGTTTTTGACCCACTGCTCTCCTCTACCGGCTATTCTGTTTAGCATAGTACTGGACTGTTTTTGTCTCCAGAGCCTGTAATTGGACCAATACAGCAGAGACAATACTAATATGAAGGCGATCCCTCGGGAAGTGACTTTCTAGCAGTACTAAACACCAACCTATTGAAACGCCTTTTAAGTAATAATAGACGTTGCTACTTCGCTAAGCGTCCTGGTGTGTCTGAATTCTGATATCCACTATTGCTTGTTCCTTTTGTGCCCCTTCTGTCTGCCACTTATTATTTTAATCTTTGACTTAGTGCTGACCCGCCTGGTCTACCAAGCCGCCCTATACTGAAACTTTAGTGAGCCTTACCGAGGCATCTGACTTTGCAGCAATACTCACTGCACTAAACCAGCCTTAGTCTCTCTCTCCCCACCTGTAGTTTCCTAACGCTGTTCTCTATAGGTGTCTTTCATTAATGCAGTCTATTTGTATTTAGATATTCCCATTAACAAGGCCTACCTCAACTAAAGGTCTTCAAAGTTTTTTTCTCGCGCTTACATTAAATGTTCTAACTGTGTTTTCTCCTCCTAGGAAATGTTTTTGTTTTGCTGTTTTAATGCTATTTGAATATTTTTAAACTGACTCAGACTGCTGTCATACATGCTGTTATCATGTTACATTTATTGTTTTGCCTATCACATGCATGGTATTAGTTCATCTTATCCTGTAAACCTTCTACTGCCCTATTTGTTTTCACCTTCTTTTATCTCCCCTCTCTACAACTTTACTCCTTACTTTAAACTCCCTCCTCCTTCTCTGCTCCGATAACTTCCTCCTGCGCTCTCCATTCATCCCTATTACTTTATCATTCTTTTTCCTATACCCTTTTGTCTAACCATTGGTATTTCTCACTCTTCTTTTCAGCTGCTCCCAAGGTGGTTATTTTCCCCTTCTTCACTGCCAAATAGAATATCCTTCTCTTCAAAAGAGAAGACAGCAGTGGACAGTCTGCTCGATATTATCTAAGCTTACTGTGACCTTACTCTCCCCAAAGAGACTCAGTGTATGTTATCTGTTTTACATGTTTTACTAGTAGCTTCTACCTTACTTGTGCTTCACCCTACCTGGCTCACGTGAGAGCAGCCTACCTCTGGTCACTGCACTGGCCCCCCCAACCTCTTCCTTGGGTTTAATCATTACAATCCACCTCTATCCTATCTCCATATCCCATACCTCTTAGTTGTACCTACTACCCTTTAGTGCAACTCCCTCCTTTTCCCACTAGGTGGTAGCACCCTCTTAATATTAAGCCCTGCAACTAACTTCCCTCTTATTTCCCCTCAGTCCAACTCTACCCACACAGTGTTCCTGCCCTCACCAAGCTTAGCTGTAATTCCTTTCCTTTTCTCACTTCTATTCAGCCACTGCCCTTACCAAGAATAGCCATAACGTCATCCCACTACTTAGATACACTTGTTCTAGACACTGTCCGCCCCTTCACTAAGACTGCTGTTATTTTACCTCTCCACTCTGTCTACTTTTTGTATCTCACAAAACCACACTCTATTTCCCTCCTTTTTAAAAGACAAATAGAGCAGCTTTTCCTTCCCCAACAAAGCGTAAGAAATGAAGCTTCTAAATGTTACACTCTCTTACCTGCACCCCTTGTTGTAGTTCTCCTTCTGGCTGATCACTGATTGTTTCTGGCCATTCCCACCTTCTTTTGTTTCTGGCCATTCCCACCTTCTTTGCTCTTCCCACTCCATTCGCCCTGCGGGCTCACTCCACTCCCCTACCCTGCCCCCATTTCCCACCTGCTCCAGTACCTCTAAACTTATACCTTTCCTAACAGTCCCTCCCTCCTTTTCCTACCAATCAGATTACTCCACTCCATTAGTCCCTCCCTCATCTTTGACCAATCAGGTTTGACATTATCCCCCTCCCTCTTCCTTCAGCACACCCCTAACACTTTAACTGTCACTTACCTTCTAATTTCTTATAACTCATTTCTCCTTTTACCATGCTTAGCCTTCCATCAAAAGTCCTTTTCTTCTCCCACCTCATCTTACTTCTGCCATTGCTATACCACTTAACCTCCTTCACTACCTTTTATGTGCCCTCTCCTCCTCTTTCACCCCAAAACCAGCCCACATCCCACTTTCACAATATCTCAGCCTCGTTAATCATTTCCCACCCTCTACTTCTCTTCAAAATAAAATTACTTCCAATCCCTAATAATACCCATAGACGTAAAGCAAACCTCTTCCAATGTTTCCTATACAAACCTAATAAATTTACCACCTATTATACTCTCCTGCATTTAGCTGACGATATTCACCCCAATCCAGGTCCTTATTGCTCACCTACACATCCCCCTTCTAACCTCTCTCCAACAAATCTGCCCAGCTCCAAAAATAAACATACTAATAACAATCTCAAGTTCCTCACTTTTAATGCACAAAGCTTAAAAAATAAATTCACACTCTTCCATACCTGGCTTAGGCATAACTCCCCAGACATAGTGGCCATCTCTGAAACCTGGCTAAAACCTCACATCAAAGACTCCGAATTCCTACCTCCTGGATATCATTCCCTCCGATCTGACCACACTAACAAAAGAGGAGGAGGAGTTGCTTTAATTTACTCTAACCTCCTGACTATGACCCCATACCCTAACTCCATCCCATCCTTCAATAATGCAGAACTAGTCATTGGCATACTTCAAATAAACAGCCACAAAAGCATCTGCATTATTTCACTCTATATTCCTCCTGGTAATAATGCTAACACATTGGAAGACATCCTCTCCTGGTCCTCTTCTAACATCAAACTAGAAACCTTTATTCTGGGAGATGTTAACATTGACTGGGGAAAAATCAATTATCCTAATCCCTCCATTACCATCAATCTATTCAACTTCACTCAACTTACTAACTCCATTACTAGACCTAATAAAAACAACCCCCCCGGCACCATACTCGACTGGATACTTGTGTCCCATCCTAACAAAATTATTTCATCTGGTGTAATTCCTGACCCTTTAGGAGACCACCTCCCTGCCTTCTCTATTTGAGCCACTCCCACCTCCCCTCACTCTCACTACTTCATTCAAACACGTAACCTAACCAACTTTAATCAAGATTATTTCTCTAGCTCCCTTAAGCTAACTAATTGGAACCCCCTAAAAACACTGCCACTAGACGAAGCCATTGAATATTTCAATTCTACGTTCTTAACTATCCTTAACTCCCAAGCTCCAATAAGAAAAAAAGAATCAGAACTAAACCCACCCCTTGGCTCTCCAAAGAAACAAAAAAGATTATGCACCAAAGAGACAAATCCTGGAAAGCATACCTTAAACACAAACTGCCTGAAATCTTCCTTCAGTTTAAACAATTGAGAAACCTGACCAAAAAACTAGTCATCAGAGATAAAAAGTCTTACTACATCAAATTACAAGAAAACCATACAAGGAATCCAAAACAATTCTGGAACTCCATTAATTCCTTCCTTACACCAGGTACTAAAAGCAACCCATGTCCTGACACCAGCAAATCTGACCCTGAAATTGCCTCACTATTCAATTCCTTCTTCACATCTTCCATTGCTGACCTAACCAAGACTTTTAACAACAACCCACCCTCCCATATCAATCTTTCTCTCCCTTCCCACCCCCACCCCACGTTTGAATTTAAACCTGTTCCTACCAACCTAATAAGGAAACTTCTCTCTAAACTCAAACCTTGCTCAAATGCTCCTGATAACATCCCTTCCTCCTTCCTAAAGATAGCTTCTGACTCTATTGCTATACCCATCAGCATCCTAATAAACAGGTCTCTATATGAATCCTATGTACCCAAACTCTGGCATTCTGCTTTCATTCTTCCACTACACAAAGGTGGCAAGAACTGTAATGTCTCTAATTTCCGTCCCATTGCCATCCTCTCCCCTATTTCCAAAATCCTAGAAAAGTGTATACACCTGCAACTCTTGCCTTTCCTTACTGAACACCAATTGCTCTCCCCCACCCAACACGGCTTCCGCCCTGGACACAGTACCACCACTGCCCTTCTCTCTTTCCTTCATTCTGTGAACTCTGCCCGTGACTCCGGCAATTTAGTTTCATCTGTTCTACTAGATCTATCTAAATCCTTTGACACCATCTCCCACTCCCTCCTTCTAAACCCTCTCTCTAATCTCATCCTTAGCCAAAATGCTCTTTCCTGGTTCCCTAGCTACCTCTCAAACAGGTTCCAAGCTGTGAAATGGGGCCATGCTACTTCTGCCTTCCTTCCTACACCTACTGGAGTACCTCAAGGTTCCATTCTTGGCCCATTACTATTCAACATCTTTATTAATGACTTCCATAAAGCCATCCCCAACACCACAATTGTTTAATACGCTGACAATTCCACTCTTATCTGCCATGCCCCTAACCAAACAGAACTCCAAGCTCTAACCCAGACTGCATTTTCTACCACTGAAAACTGGATGTTCCAAAATCACCTCTCCCTTAATGCCAACAAAACTAAGATCCTCCTCTTTCCACCCTCCAAATCCTCAGCACTAGACAAACACTCCTTTCATATTACCAGCCTTTCCAACTCCACTATTGAAATAGTAACCTCCACCAAACTTCTCGGTGTCATAATTGATGACCAGCTGAAATTCAATAATCATATCCAGCTAAACATCAACAAAACAGACATAAAACTTAGCTTATTGTACAGAAATAACCACTTTCTGTCTCCTTCCACTAGGCTAACCCTTGCCTCTACTTACCTCCTTCCCTCTCTACTTTATGGCACTCCTCTGCTCACTAATATTTCATCCAGTCTCACTTCCAAACTGGAACAATGCTACAACAAAATATCCATATTTGCTACTAATGCGAAGTCCATCACTCATCACTGCTCCCCCCTCCACTCTCTAAATTGGCTTGAACTCCCTAATCAACTTACCTTTCTCCAACTCTCCATTGCCTATAAACTACTGTTCCATCCAACCAACTGTCCTGCTCTGTCAAACATTCTTCTACCCTATAACCCCCCTAGACCCCTTAGAGCTTCTCACCAAAACCTGATCACTGTACAAAAACCTAAGCGCCCAGCTGGCCAAATGCTTTTATCCTTCACACTTGCTAAAAAATGGAATGCCCTACCCACCTCTCTAAGATCCTGCAACAACCTAGATAACTTCAAAGGCCTACTTCATTCTCACCTCTATCTTAATAAAATTTGCAACTGCACTCTTCAACCTACACCTATCAAATCATCCTCCTCCTTCTCTCCTGGCTAACCCCCATTCTCAATTAAACTCTCTTTCGCCTCTTCTAAAATACTAGCTGTATAAGCTACTCATATATTATCTTTACTAGATGAATTAGTTACTAAGTAACCCTAGGGTGACCATCTTTTTCTCCTCTTCTCTTCTATATTCCTAATTGCATGTGCAACTAAAGTTATCTCCTCCTGCTTTCTTCATCCAGAATATTTTACTTCACTTTTCTTTTGTGCTGAAACCTAACTAAATCTGTTAATAGTTTGCTATGTTTTGCCATTCAGACATTACTATTGTAGACTGTTCGTAAAATCCTGTTAATCATTGTAAATTATTGTACTACTGTAGACTGTTCTTAAAATCCTGTTTAATCTTTGTAAATGTATTTTGTCTTAACTCTTTTGTAATAAATACTGTTGTTTTTGTGGAGCTTTTCTACCCGGGCCTCCACTGAAAACGGGCCCCAAAGCCCAGTGGACCTCCCCGGTAATCAAACTGAAATAAATAAATAAATAAATAAATAAATAAATAAATAAATAAATAAATAAATATTGTGTTCCTAGGTGTAGTAGAAGAGGGTTGTCTATGTACATAAGGAAGTTTGTACACTGTCTCAGGATGCCCATATCAACCAGACTAGCAGGGGAAAGCACAGGATATGTTGTCTGCACATGGTTATCAGAATCTGCGGAAGAGGGGTCAGGGGTAGTAGACTGGGTACTATCTGAGGATAGTACCTATGGGTGTGAATATGGCTGGATAACATCAATACAGTAGCTACAGGCAAGGGCCTCTGTCACATAAGACTGCTGGTAAGGGAAAAAATGCAACTGAGATACCTCACAAAGGGTTAAAACAGCACACAAGCACAAACCCACACACATGCCAGGTTTAAATACCACAAAAGCAAAAGAAAAATAGGATCACTGGGACTGACCAATCAACACTTGTCCTTGAGCTCTTAGCTCAACACCCTATGCCAGACCAGTGTCAACCAGTTCACTTACTCCCAGTAATTGCAGGCAGGCCCTGGCCAACACAATATGGCATAGCAGGAAACACAGGAATCACACAAGCAGATGTGAATGCAGCAAAACCTGTAACCAGACTACGTTAAAGATATTTAAACTCTGTTTAGGTCAATTTAACACAGGTGAACAGATGCGCACTTAAATATAACAGTAGCAAACAAGAGCAAATGGATTTAAACAGATTAACCAATTAACCAATACTAAAATTCAAAACTGAGCCCTGTTCCAGCGTTCTTCATTCACACAACTTCTAACTGCACACTTCTGCCACTAGGGTGCAGGGGAAGCCTCTACAAAAATATTTCCTGGATTAGCGCTCAAGTTATACAAACAAAGCTAGATTCAGCAGGTCAGGATCTAGTCTATGCTACAGCAAACAAGGCATACCAATGTCAGAAAGAAACAGTTCAAATCAGCAGTCACAATAAGCCTTTAACCAGCAATTTCTAGCTCAGAAGACCATAATCTACACTCTTCTCCCACAAAAGTGCAGACCGGAAAACTTCTTAATGTAAAATAACTGTCCTGAAGCCCAAGTGCTTAAACCAGATGTAAGACAATATTAGAATAACAGACACTAAGCCTTCAACCAGCAACTCCCAACTTAGAAGGATGTAAGCTACCTCTCCTTCCACAGGAGTGCAGACCACATACCTTCTTAATGTAAAACAACTGGCCTGAAGCCAATGTGCTTAAACCAAAAGGCTTAGAATAACAGTTACAGTTAAATCATGCTACTAACAAGCAGTAATAAATGCAGCAGAATAAGTGCAATTGAGTCATTTTAAGAACAGGCAGCAAAAGCAAATTCAAGTACTAAAGTAGGAAGAAACAAAAATACAGCAAAATGTTTTTTATTTTTAGTTTAAGTGAGAAGGGATGACACAAGACAATTTCAGGTTGAGAAACTAAGGGTGGTGGGCCCTCCCAACACTCCCAAATGATTCTTGTCTACTCAGTAGGATAAGCTGATGAGATGGGACTGGGAGAAATGTCCAGAATGAGATTTATAGAAGGGGATGCCAACTCAAAAGCCAATAAATATAAGAACACAACAAGGGGGAACTCTTAAAACTCAAACAGAACAAAAAACTGAAAAAAACAAATGCAATACTGGAATAAGATACAAAATAGGAGCGATCAAAGCTTAACTAAAGAGCTTCAAATCAACATTAAATGCAAATATGACTGATACGCAGAGCAATGCAGACCGCACGGACACTTCAGCTAACTACAGACATTTCTAAATGAAAGACCAATGCTGTATCTTAGCTGCTCACACTAATTAGCTGACGCTATTCACATGTTGCAAAGGAATTCTTTAGTAACTGTTTTTAACTGACCCTAGCCAAGAACTCTTAAAACTCCAACAGAACAGAATGCTTAAAACAAAACAAATGTGATAGTAGAATAAGCTACAAAATAGAACTCCATCAAAGCTTAAATAAAGATCTTCAGATCAAAATTACATGCAGAGATGAGTGACACTCAGAGAAATGCACACCACACAAACATCATACAGATATACTATATTTCCATCTATATGTAAATGATTTTATATTTGCCTAGTTCCTTACTATTAGCATGTCAAATGCAGATGAGTGGATGTTGTCAGATACAAAGACACATACAACATGCAAAGGTCTTTCTGTGAGACAGGTCTGAATGTAATAATCCACATTAATGCTGGGTTAGCTCAGATTACATCAGTGTTTGTCACCTGCCTTCATTTCCCAGGCTAACAGCAACTAACATACTTCTCTGCATCAGACGTACAAATCTGTCTGACGTTTATGTAGAACTGGAAGTCATAACACCATTAAACACTTTTACATTTTCAACCTATTAATTATTTATGTTTCAACACAATATAAAAACCTGTAGCTGTAGACATTTATGTCTTCTTGCTGCACTGAAACTGAGAAAACACATTTGTTAAACAAGTTCAGCTTATTTACTTGAAGTGTTGCAACTTATGACTGTCTGTTTGATGCTTTCAGCTTCTACTATTAATACATACATTTGCACAGGTAACATGATATACATTTCTGTTCTTTGGATGTACGGCACACAATGTTAACACTCTTGAAGCTCAGTTATACCTTTAAACGTCTTAGAACAAGACATCTGGACAAAGGCACAAATGGGGGGGGGGGGCAAAGGCCCCAAAATAGTCACACTTTATAAATATTGCCCTTACACACTTAGTTGATTGAATAACAGGTTTTGCATTCACATGAATACTCTGAAGGACATGACATCTGACATTCAAATGTGTGCAATTATTTTATGACTGCAGTATTTAATGATTTGCCAGTGATTTGCCAAACAAAACATAAATGTATGAGAAAATGACTACAGACATGAGGCTAACATGTGGTCAGTCTGCAAAACTCTGGACAGTTGAGAGGTATGAGCTCACTACATAACATACAGTTCAGCACACACTTCTGCACAAGTTGTTTAATATCCACATAACATATGTAGGTCTCATACATTTGTAAGACAAGCATATGTATCATAGTAATATTCACAGATGACATATGAATATTTTCAATATCCCAGGTAGCTGGGCTGGCAGTGTCACAGTCAGTATTTTACAACAGACAATCCAGCAGTACTCATATGTGAGGTGACCATTGCTGGGATGACTCAGCGGCCAGAGCTGTGATCTATGTTATTGCAGACAGAGCCATCAGGGATGGCCATGGTTGCTGGACAGCAGACTAACAGCAATATGTCAGTCCAGGAAGTCTTGTTGAGACCTACTGTTTAAATTCCTATTTCCCATGACTGCATCCCCCATCTGCATTCCATTAAATGCTTAATTGTATGCCATACCTGTTATAGTGCTGTACTCCTTTGTCAGAAGAAATACACAAGTATTGTTGTCAAGGTTTGCAGTCTGTCTTCCAGAAAAAAAGTGTCAGACCTGTTTAGCATAGGCAGCAGCTTGCCTTTGTAGGTAATGTTCATGAACAGGTGATGGCCTATGCACCAGTCTGTGTCTTCCACTTGCTAATTGCATCCAGAACAGCTGTGTTGCTTTTCCAATAGGCAATGGCATGGCAACACAGTGCTATAATTAAGGCAAAAATATGGGTGTTGGCCCTTTTCCTGGCCTGTGTGGAGTACATTATTGAGGCGTGGGAGCTACACCATCACAGAGGGCAGGTGGAAATACTGTCCACTGTTTGGATTGATGTGTTATATCCAAAGTTTTGCATGCTACATCTGCATACCTATCAACCTCTTAACACAACTAATCTGGACAAAGCCCGACAAAATGGGGGGACAGAGGGGCCAAATAGGGACAGATTTTAAATATTGGTCTTATTAACTTAGAATTTTGTTAGAGTAACAATGTTTGTTCTGACATACATTTTCTGAAGGATTTGAAGTCTGACACTGAAATATATATCATTATTTAGTGACTTCATTCCTAATATCATCCCAGTGATTTGCCAGAAAACCACACAATTTTATGAGGAGCAGGCCAAAATTATGAGGCAAAAATGGTGCACTGGTATGTTCCTTTGACTGTATGTCAGTGGGTTCTGGGTTCAAACATTGGTAGTGATGTATTTTTTTTCCCTAAAGTCACATCCCTGTAGTTCCCGATATCTTTACAAAAGCATCAGTCATTTCCTATAGCTCTTTGGTGTAGTGGTGTGTTGGTATGACTGCAGTTCAGCAGTTCCTGGTTTCAACATTCTGCATGTTTTACATTTTTTTTCCTGTTACATGACTGTAATGCATGATATCTTTACAAAAGCATTGCTAACTCTCCAGAGTTGATTTGTCTTAGTGGTGCATTTCTCTAACTCTGGTGTGTAAGGTTGTGGGTTAAAGAATTGGCTTTGATGACTTTTTTCCCCTAATGTGAAATGAATATAATGCATGATATATTTACAAAAGGATTGTTAAACTTCACAGCTCATTTAGTGTAATGATATGGTACTGTTCTTGTAGTGTGGAGGGTCTGGGGTTTGGGACTTGGCTGTATTGAGAATTTTTCCCTTATGTTAAATGACCATAATGCATGATATATTTACAAAAGCATTCATAAACATTACAGCTCATATGGTGTAGTGGTATGTTATTATGACTATAGTGAACAGGGTTCTGGGTTAGAGACTTGTCAAGGCTGGTTAGTCTGTTGCTGGGCAGAACAGAGGCTGAAAGAGATAGAGTGATTAAATCAGTTTTAAGTGGGTTTGCATGGTTTTGCGCGATGCTAAGTGGTGCCAAGAGATGCTTAGCTTCACTTAGCTTTGCTTAGCGGCACTTACTCCTGCTTAAACCCATGCTAATTCCAAAAAAAGAAAAGAAAAAAGGGGTGATAGGAAAGTGGTGAAATGGGAGCAAGCAGGGGGAAAAACATTATGAAAGGCAGCTAGGGATGTGCAGGACAGGTGTAGTAAAGGACCATAGCTCTCCGTTTCTTCTGCAGCAACAGCTGTGAATGATGTGGACAATTTGGAATTTAGAGCTTCACACCCCACAGGGAGGGGTGTGGGTGACATAAATTGGTTGTGTAATTCAAGGGTAAATGGATTGATGTCAGTGTACGTGGGGGCAAAATGGAGAGCTATGTATGGGATGCAATTTTTTTGGGGGGACAGATGCCCCCCCCCTTTTTAAGGTGAGAGTAGGATGTTAGGGAAAGGTTTTAGGTACATTTGGGGAGGTGATTTGGGTAGGAGTGGTTGCTTTTACAGACAGACAAGGGAGACAAGACAGCAGACAGGGGAGGTGTATGACACATGAGGGGAGTAAACACCTTGAATGGGGAGGGTGGTTGGGAATCAGAGGCCCACAAGCCCCCAGATGTAAACAGTGGGACTGAGGTCCCCACCCACCCATGGGCACTCACCAATGCCCCTTCACAGCCCAGACTGTGGCTGTGCTGGGGGCTAGACAACAGGGGCAGGCTGCCCCTTGAGGTGCATCAGTCTGCCCTTGATCCAGCTCAGGTGTACAGCCAAGTGTGTCTGGATGACCCTGCACACTATGCCTTGGAACTGTTTGTAGGTGACTGGTTCCTCTTCATGCCCATGCCCGGGGGGGGGTGGGCCCCATCCCCTGAAGCGGTTCCACCTGAGAGTGGTACATGCATACCTCTCAACCATACCGAATCTCTTGTTTTTTACCAGTTTTGAGGTCCAAATTAATGGGGTGCAATGATTCATGAGTGGCACCCCTTAATTTCTGAATTTCCCAGCTTGTTTTTTTTCCACTTTTTTTTGACTGATGTCATCACGTGGAGGCATGCGTGGTGATGTCAACTTTGTGAGCAGCCTGCCAGCCTTTTGGATTTTGGCTGAGCGGGCAGGGCTGCTGATTCATTTAGGAGGAAGAGATGGTTCACGGTTGCGGAATGCGGTGCGGTCTGCGGATGGTTCAGAGACTTCAGTTTAACTTAAGTCACTCACTTTGTGGCTTTGTGCTGTGTCTGACCTCAGCAAGTGGTACAAAAACATCAACATAGTACATACATTGCATACACGGTCAGTGACAGAAGAAAAGAACTGGTGAGTCACATCCCGCCTTCCAAAATTAATGCATTAAACTCTTTTTCACCCACTCTCCAGTCATTATTAAACTTTTCCATACCTTAGCATTTAGTTTAGTATATAAATAGCCTGAGCCTGAGCCCTGAGCTCGTTCCTTGTTGTACATACTATCTACACTACTGACTGACTACAGACTGAACAGAGATAAATGAAATAAATAAATGATGCCAAAATGACAAACTGAACTGCAAAAAAACATATAACACAAACAAGACGGTCAGGTCTGGTCAGTGAATGTCCCCTGTATAAACTTAAACTTTAAAGCCAACAGCCAAGCCAAATGAGATCTAGAGTGAGTGAGTATTTTGCTTTGCCCTCAAAAGACATAAGATAACACTTTACACTTAACACATAGATAGTGGAGGTTGGGAACTGGGAAGACCGCAGCCACTGCACTGTCTGCCTGATGCATTAATTTACTCTGTGGGTTGCTTTGTTTACATTTTAGCAGCAGCAGTATTGCATGTGCTGGACTCGTCAGACTTGTCACTCATCACACAAGTCACATGCTGCAACCAGCTGCTGTAGAGAATAAAGAGAGAGGGATGGGCCAGCCCATGACAGACAATACAGAAGAAATAAGACAGTTAATAGAACAGAAGCCTGCCAGAGACAGAATGCTATTGAGCAAGATTGAAGATTTGAAGCAGGCTTAAAGCTGAATATCTGACAAACAGAGAAAAGACAGTGTTTTTATTTTTATTTAAAATAAGTGGGGTTATTTTTCTTGTTCATTTGTTGCTTGCACTTGTTGTGTCTTGTGTGCCTTGCATAAAGTGAAGGCACTGAGACTGGGCACCGGGCAAACAACACAAGTCTAATGAACTTGGAGCTCTGCGGTGGTGCAAAATAATTAATCCATTTCCTAATTTTCCTGGTCCAAGAAAGTCAGTCTGCCAGACAGTCAGACTCATCATATTCATCATCATCTTTCCTCATCCTCATCATGAAAAAATATATTTCTTCAGCTGCTGCTTCTTCCCTCGGCTCCTCCTGCTCCTCCAGCACCATCAGGTAAATAGAAAAAAGATAACCCCAGAATTCATGAAACTCCATGCAGGAGTAGTGTTATTCCTGCACAGAGAGGTTTGTGTCCATGTAGAACAGCAGCAGTCCTTGCATATGCATGAAGGTAGGCTGCTGTATCCTTTACATGGATACGATCCCTGTACAAGTGCAGGGGGTGTGGTCGAGCAGTGCACTGACACTAAACATGCCCCCTGCATTCAGAAAGTGCCGTACAGCACATTCTAAGCTGTACTGGAATAATATTAGAGCTTAGCTCTAATATTATGCCAGTATTTCAGTGTCCGTGGATTCTAAAATGTAAAATAGATAACTTCAGTGTCCGCGGACACAGAGGAAAGCAATACAGGGGGTTTGTCACAGCTTCTGTGACACACTCCTTGTATTGCTAAAGCACTGTACAGCACTTCTGCATCCTGCAGAAGCAGGAAATGGCTTCAAATGCACACACATACCTCTCAACAGTACACATTTTCACAGAATGTCCAGATACCTGCCTCATATTTATGGTCCACTCTTCATAAAATCATGGTTATCTGGAAAATTAGTGGAAAATCATTAAAGACTGAAGTTGGAAAAAAATGACAGACATTTGAGTTACAGACATTATACCCTTCAGAAAATGCATGCTAATGCAAAGCCTGTTATTCTATCAACTTTTTAAGTTGGCAAAAGCAATATTTAAAAATGGTCCCTATTTGTGGGCCTTTGTCCCAATTTTATTTATGGCTATGTCCAGATTTCTTGTTCTAAGAGGTTGAGGGGTATGCACTCATAATGGGATAAATCCCCCAAATGTAAATAAGCACAAGTACATCCCCACAAAAACAAGACAGTCCATAGACAACATGTCATGCATCAGCATTAGGCTTGCCACCCCTCCGTTTTTTTTCTGGACTATCAGGAAATCAAACCGATTCTCCGGTAGTCCGGAAAACACTGTACAAACTCCGGTATTCTGTTTCAAAAAGGAAACAGACTATCGGAGTTTGTAAATCGGCTGATTTACTATGCTTTTTTTACAGAAAAGCATAGCAAATCAGCCAAAAACAGGCGGCGGGAATGAAAAAAGAGGGCGTTCCCGTTGATCGGCTGATTTACTATGCTTTTTTTACAGAAAAGCATAGCAAATCAGCCAAAAGGGGGCGGCGGGAAACGAAAAAAGAGGGCGTTCCCGTTGAGTGATGCTGTCGTGACATCACAAAATAGGCGGTATGTTGGCGGGAGAGGGGGTGGGGCAGGTGGGGTTACTGGTGACGCGAGGGGCGTGGCGTGGCTCCGGTTTTAGCTGTGAACGAAGGTGGCAACCCTGATCAGCATGAAACACTCACAGAATCCTGAAAGCCCAATCATTGCCATTATGTCACAATTATAATCCCAAGTAGTTGTCAGAACACTACAATACATACCCATATAACCTAAAAAATAATAATAATATATCCTTGTTCTTAATGCCCTAAGGAATGTTTACGTGTGGCTAAGTGGGTGTGTACATTACAGCTTAAACATCCCATAGGAACTAAATGAAAATAGACAGGTGAAGCTTTCAAGCCAACATAGTGTAGTGGTTAGAGATGCAGGTGTTTACAGATCAAGTTCCAAGGCAGGCACCTAGTTTTCCCAAGTGAAAGTAGTGTGAAAATTATTTTAGTAAACTTAAATTAAGTAGCAACTATTTTTTGTCAACCAGGATAGTGTAGCAGTTCCAAAAGTGAGATGTCAGGGTAGAAAAGATGTGAAACCCCCATAAAACACACGTGCCCCATACAGTATAGTCACACAACAATATAGTGTAATGAAAGCACATAGGGGAATGTTATGGAAGGTAAATGTAAAATTACAATGTGTATGTAAATATGTATTTTATATTATACAATGACTTGCCATTAACATACAAAAATGAGTACGCTAATTGGCCAGCCCAGAGTGCCCATTGTAAATCCGAGAATATACTAATGAAAAATGGTCTGGTTGCCTGGACTGCTTCCATTTGTATATCTCTTGATTGTTGTTTTTGTCTGCAGAGATAGCAATGGAGAAATGAAGATCTCCATTGCTTTTTTAACATATCTCGCTATGTGTTACAAGTTGAAGAACTCGTATAACATAGCAAGATAACATAAAAAAATGCAATGGAGATCTTCCTTTCAACAGAGAGAGGAAGATCTTTTTTGCTTTCTTAATATATCTCACTATGTTATACAAGTTCTTCAACTTGTATAACATACCAAGATATATTAAAAAAAGCAATGGAGATCTCCCTATCTCCGTTGCTACCTCTGCACAGCACTGATGTACTGCGTAAGTGTGGGAACACATCCCTTATACAGTGCATCAGAAATGCCCCAGGATACTGGAAAACAGCGGAGGGCCAGCACGGAGGCATGATACAATGACAGTATATAAGAAAGGTAAGTACTGTTTTTCTTAAATAATGTCATTGTATAATAGCAACAACCCATGGCTGGGTGTGGGCAATGCTGGATTTACCCACGGTTGGCATTGTTTGGTCACTTGGGCTTTGCCCTCGAGACCAAACCACACCAAATGTGGGTAAATCCAGCATTACCCACACCCAGCCATGGGTTATTGCTTAAATATAAGATTATAAGTATAATATGCATAAATGTGCCTTAATCAGTCTGTATCCATCAGACCTGGTTCTGCTCAGCAACAAAATAGTCAGCCCTGCCAAGTCAAAAACCGTGATGTTGTCCTCTACAATCACAGCAACACATTACAACACCATCTGAGCTGTAAGAATTTGCAGTGCTGTAATGAACATATCCTGCATTCAAGTCAGCAAGTGTTGAACCCATGACCATAAACACTACAGTCAGAGAAATGTACCACTACACCAACTGAGCTGTAGAAGTTAACCTTGTTTATTCCAACATATCATGCAATAGAGGCATACAACATTAGGGAGAAAGCTTTGTGGAACCTTTTGTGTGTTGTATATAGACATACACACACATGCACACACACACACATATATATATATATATATATATATATATATATATATATATATACATACATATATCTATCTATCTATCTATCTATCTATATATATATATATATATATATATATATATATATATATGGATCTAGGACTTTTTAACGAAAGTTCAAAAGCCTGAATCCATAACCACCTAACACACTTTAACTAAAGCGCTTTCATCGAAAAAGTGCTTTCGTTAAAGTATGTTAAAAAAAAACACTAATTCTACTTGAATGCCTCCCCCATGTGGGGGGCTGTGCCCCTCCACACCCCCCCCACTTTAATATTCTCACTCCGTGGTCACACTAAAGTGAGGAAAAGGGAATTGCCCCATACCACACCATAGTATGACTGGAAAAACAAGCATACTTACGCGAAAGTGCTGCTTTGGTGAACAGCACTTTCGCGCAAGTATGCTCACCAAATTAAGATTCGGTGAAAGACGCAGTCGAGCATCTGTACGGATCCAATATATATATATATATATATATATATATATATATATATATATATATATATACAGATCCATATCAGATCCAGGAAAAAACATTTACCCGAAGACGAGTTCACCGAGATCACATCGTCGACACAACACATTACCGACACAGGTAAGTATAAGTACTGCAGAACAGAACGTATTCCCGTTTCCGCAATTAAATTAAAAACAACAAGAAACATGTATATAACAGGGGGTCAAGCCCCCCTGCACCCACCCATGTGGGGGGCTGTGCTCCCCCACGCCCCTACTTAAACATACCAACTCCGAGATCACACCACATTGCAGAAACAGGAATACATCCCGTTCCGCACTACTTACCATTGTCGGTGATGTGTTGTGTTGGCCATGTGGTCTTGGTGAATTCGTATTCGGGTAAGTGATTTTTCATGGAACTGATAGGTTCCCATACATATATATATATATATATATATATATATATATATATATATATATATATATATGTATGTATGTATATTTTATATATATATATATATATATATATATATATATATATATATATATATATATATATGGTTCTACCTGACTTTGTCGACATACCACATAATCGACAATCACTTAACTGACACGAGAACACCGACAATCCACATCACCGACAGCTGACATAACCGACTATGAAAACAATGACATTCAAGTGCTAATAGCGCCTCTCGCTCCTACCATGTTCCAGGTCATGTAAATAGCTGTCTGTCATCAGCATGAATCATACAGTAGACTTACAGGAAAATAACGCCATTACCGTGATTTACCAGACAAATAAAAATAAACTTGTGGAACCGAACAAAAGTATGGTCCAAACATCTGGACATTCTGTGAAAAATCTGGCAGTGGAGAGGTATGCTCAGAGCCACTTAGTGCAACAGTGTACGCCCTAACATATATCAACTGAAATATCACAATTCCAGGATTCAGTTGCTTCTCATTAGTTACTGACCTCAGTCCCACATCATCCCATTGATGTGTCATGCATACATAACTGTCATGGGGACCACACCAAAGATATTGGCCACACAACTGGACATCCTATGTATATGTGGACATAACACAACATTAGGGAAACTCCCATGAGCTATCAAGCAATGTCCAAACTACAATCAGACTGACATAACACTACCCAGGTCCAGCTCTGGGGCTGTACACATGCATTAGAAAATGTAACAGGCACCACAGGGGTATAACACTAGTGGAAAACAGACACTGTTGTGAAAGTGTATGCCACCAAACAAGTGCTCCACAGTCAGAGCAATATACCAGTAAGCCAACTGAACATGACAGTATAATACTGTGTGAGCAACCACATACTGTTTGCCACTCAGACATCCCCCCCCCTACATATACTGCCCCAATTTGCAGTGTACTGGAAATCCTGAGGTGTTACATGACATGCCACAGTCAGCCCCTACAAGCATACGGACCTGATAGACCACCAGCAGCTGTAGCAGCATGCAGAGTCAGATAGGCAAAGGATGTATGGCACTCACAGCTGCTACTCTCTCTACTCAGCCCAACAAACATATACACACAACACTGCTACACAGTCTTGGCAGTCTGTTCACAATGGCCAGATAGACATAACTGTCATATGTGCAGACTTCCAAAGAACTGCCAGGGTGTGGACCCACAACCCTGGCTACCACTGAATACCATGGCCAGAAGTCTTCCAGGTCATTGGCATGATAACTGGAGTGCAGTTAGTAATTAATTATATACCATACCTCTGCACCTCATAGTGCAGGACATGTGGGCAATGCATGGCATACTTGTGGGACAGGAGGCTGAAAAGAAGGACATATCACACATAATGGTGTTACAAACTGAAACAGTAGCTGCTGTTCCACATGTTGTAACATCACATCCCTGAAGGATACGATGTCTGTAACACCAATGGATGAAAACAATTACTGACTACAATCCTCACATTATCCTACCAACCCCACAAAAACAGATGTTTAAAGAACAGACCAAGCATAATAGGCAAACATCTGGCCAGTCTGTGGACAACATGCCAGTTGAGAGATTTGTCAGAGGCATATGACTGTCAGATGTTAAGTCACCCAGTAAATGCATGTCCAGACAAATGCTGTCAATGTAGCAACCCCCATGTGTATAACAGCAGTAATGACATACAATCTCTACCAGAATCTGGAGCTTTGTCCCCCATGTTGTTGGGCTATCTCCACATGTCCTGTCCTGTGAGGTATTTCTACCTACTGTCTGTGAAGCTGTAGACCCCACACCTCCTTAATGTCCCCCACACATGCAAGGGAAATGGGCAAGGAATACATGAAGGGCATCTCATATGTTGGAACTAGCAGCTGTGTCCAGGCCCACAGCACAATACTATGTGGGCACCTACATAGCTTTATGGCCTCAGCAATACTTGACAGGACAACATCAACCCCCTCAAGGTAGGCTGAATGCCTGTGGTGGACAGCAGCAATATACAAACCACAGACTTGGTCTCTATATTGGCCATACAGGGTAAATCAGGAGCATGTGCCAACTTGGCATCAAGTCAGCCTTTGTCTGATCAAGCATATAAGGTCACAGGTGGAGTACTGTAAGGCTAACTATGTGTACAAATTGGACTCATCCACCAAGGCCAATCACAAGGCCATCTTCACATATGTCTGCAATCTCTGAGGCAACAAACCAACCACACTGTAATGGTGGCTAATAAGAACACATACACCCACAACATAACGAAAGGCAACCTGCTGCAGATAGGTTTAGGGCAAACATCAGCCCCTGGCTCAGCAGCACTATAGCTGGATATGCACATCACCCACACCCCTCCTCTCATCACCAGTGAGCAGGTGCATATTGCCTACTGAAATGCAACAAACACAAGTATCCATGGCACCTGATAACATCCCTATCTGCATCCTACATGAACTCAGGCATGAGCTTCCAGCTCCATTACACACTGTAGTCACACCAAGCCTTGGGACCATCCACATCCCATCCACATGGAAGATGGCCAATGTCATCCCTCGACAAAGAGATGAATGAAGAGTACAGGAGTAGGAAATTAACTAGCCATCATTGGGGGGTATATGACACCTCAGAGCCAGCAGTGTAATGCATGCAGATACAGCACTGATATGTTGCAGGGGTATGGTGTGGCTGTGAATGGTGGCTACTGCTATTCAATGTAACTGTGCAGGTTCCATACATACTGTTGCCAAATGTATGAGGTCCTGTGATGTGTCTGTCTTTTTATGTCTTCCAGGTGTAATATTGCATCAGCAAAGGTCAACTTTCTCAGTGGCTGAGACAAATATAATCATAGAAGCCATACTACAGAACCATGCCATAATGTTTGGCTGGAGCCAGCAGCATCTGCAGGAGAGGAACAGCCTGTGGGATGACCTTGTCCACAGGGTAAACAATGTTGGCCTGCACACATGTACTTATGAGCAGGTCCGGCATCATGAAAGTGACCTCATATGCCATGCCTGGCAAAGGGCTGCTGCAGTGTCTATGGACTGCACAGCCACTGGTGTGGGCCTGGACTTGCAGCCCCACTGACACCTTGGGGCACCCATCCCAGTACAGCATCAGAGTACAAACCCCCCACATAGTAGAGGGGGTTGTCACCCAGACAATGGACAAGGAGTTTGCAGGTAAGGCCCCAGTTTAGATTACTAGGCTAGTGTAGCAGAAATACTTGTAATTGTAGAGTATCTATGTGCATGTGTCAGGTCAGACTGCAGTTGTGGATGGGGTTTTCTAATGCACAGATATGCATATCTATGATGAAGGATAGCAAATTGAGTAGTATTTGGGATTGCACTGTAAATGTGCAGACATGCTGCATCCATTCTGTACTAATGCCACATGTGGGTCTGCTGACAATACTTCATTCCCACAACTACCTAGGTCCCTCGGTTCTGCATGTGGGATAGCAACCTGCACCTGGTGAGTATGTGATTGTTCTGTTGTGGTTTGTCAATATCCCAGGATGTAAAGGCCATGCAGTGTACCATGCACACAGCTGTCACTTATAGCCATATTGTTTTATCTGCATGTTCACTTGTGTTGGGGTTAACTGCATTGCATCACAGTGGTCACCACAGGGGCCTATCTGATGAGAATATCGCATCCCTGTAGCATACCTCATGCCCTGGCAGTGCAAGACCTCTGGACAGAGAACAACAACATGGGTGGACAAATGGCTATATATATATATATATATATATATATATATATATATATATATATATATATATATATATATATATATTTATATACAAATTGAGACCACAATATGTCAGTCCACACATTTTCCAAACTGTAATGTGACCTATGACATGTGAACAATTCACTTGTAAAACCACTCAATCTGTTGACCACCAAATATGGAGTATACAAACCTCACAATAAGCTGGATGCATATGTGTGCACACCCTTCAAATATGTTATTGTAGCAGCTTGTGATTAACTGACAGCTTACAGTCTGCTTGGGTACACACCTGCCATCAAGTAAAGGCACTCTGAATAACACCAAATAACAGTCTGCTGTTCAAGTGGGATAATCATGACATTTGTTCAGTTGCCTGCAACAGCAACAGTCATGGATTACAGACAGCTTACAAAGCAGTAAAGCAATCTCATATTTGAAATGTATCAGTGAAGAGTAGGGTAGAACAACATCAACACAGCATTGCATACACAATGGAACACAGGGGATATAGTTGTCAAAAGGTGGATTGAATATGGCAGAACAGTGCTGTTGAAAAGAACCTGACATCTCTCCAAAAATGATGACAACGCATGTCAAGACCTGGTCAGGGAGGTTGCCAGGGGACATACAGCAATGATGAGGGAGTTGCAGGAATCTCTTCCTAGTACTGGTGTTGTGTACTACCTGTGAGAACACTCTCACATATTCTGCGTCTGGCCTATGGAGTAAGGTCAGAAGATGTAAGCATTTCCCCACACCTAAAACATCCAGGCATGGATACAAACTGCAATATAGCACATCATGTCTCCCAAAGGCAGGTGTGAAAATATGTTATGGTGTAATGAGACTATGGATTGACCTCACTGCCACAATACCAAAAGGTATGTGTGGTGAGAAGCAACATCTCTCATAACCTGAAGACTAGCATCCCCATGGTGAATCACACTGCTGGCAGTGCCCTGCTGTGGGGATGGGGATGCCATTCCAGAGCCAGAACAGGGCCTGTAGTCATGGTGGTGGGAATTATGAACATTTCCAAATAACACCCGCATCTGCCCAAAATCCATCAGGCATCTGCAAGAACACTGAGGATGGTGAAGTGTATCAGCCTTCAACATGACAAAGAACTGAAGCATATATCCAAAGCTACCTAAGAATTGCTCCACCTGAACACACTCATGATTATGGATTGGTTCTGCCAGAGCCTAGACCTATGCCAGATAGAAAAGCCCCAGTGTGACCTGACGAGATCTGTGCACATGAGCTGCCCTTGCAATCTGACAGAGTTTTCATGGAAGAGTGGCCAAATAATGTGATATCAGAATGTGCCATGCTAATACACACCTCCACAAGAAGAGTGAATGCTGTAAGCCACTTACAATGTGCTTCAACATTGTGGGCCGGATTTACAAAGGCTTGCACGAAGTCTAAGAGTAGAGTAAGACTCCATGCAGCCAATATGTCCGCCGAGCGATCCAGGAACAGCCGGTAGGGGTGTGCAACAGAGATCTCAAAATGAGTCCTACACGGACAGGGCTTGGATATGCAAATTACCTCAATTGCAGGCAAAAGCTATGTAAATGAGGTAAGTTTGTTATCCAGGAAACCCAAACCTGTCCGAGTAAGAGTAGTGTTATTTGGAGAAATGTACTCGGTTGACAACTGAGTATGGTTCTACAAATAGCATAATGGAGCTGTGACAGCTCCAAAAAAAGAATGCATTTAGTTGAGGAAGCATGCCAATGGCCAAAAATATGGCCATTGGCAATGTTCAGTGATGCAAAATAAAAATAAAATATATATTTTTTTTCATCCCGATCTCCGGTGTTTAAGCGTAGCACAACGCCGCACAAATGCGCTACACTCTAAAAACCAGAAAATCAATGATTAAGATCCACAAATGTGGATTTTATTGCTATTCTGAATTTACAATGCAAGGGAATGGCAGGCTAAAGACAACATGGCCACCGAGTAGAGGTTGCTAAGGGGGGAAGCTCAGTCTAAGAGATGTAACCAAGCATTAGTAGGCAATCCTATGCAAATGAGGGTTAGGATAGTGAATCGCAAGTTTACATAGCAAATGAGCACAGTCAGTGGAGTGTAGGAGTAGGATAAGGGGAGTAACAGAGTAGAAGATAGGTGACATCATGTAGGGGGTATGTATGAAAGAAGTGAAGCTCATTGGAGCAGAGTGGCATGTGTCAGCTGTCATTTACACATCATTGAAAGAGGTGTGTCAAAAGGTAGGCTAGGTAAAGGCAAGAAATTGAAGGTGTATGCCGTGGATAACACTAAAGTTTCTTGCTGAGTATGTCTGCGTGCGAGTGCGCACCTGTAAACCTGAGTGAGACTGTGTGTGCACGTGTAAGCTTGTGTGCACGCGCTTAAGCCAGAGTAAGCATGTATAAAGCTATTTAAAGTTGTGTAAGTGCGTTTGCGCCGGTGTGCGCATGTTTTACCAAGAATAAGCAGGTTTTAGTCCATGTAAGCAAGTGTGCGTACATGTGAGCTGGTGAGCGTGTGCTTGCACTTGTGTGAGTGGCGCTGCCACCCTGAGGAAACAGAAAGGAAAAGGGAAGCCCAACAAATAGTAGGAAATTAACCAGGGAGTACTAGCAGAGCTAGCAGGTGAAAACAATCAGAATCAGGCAATTACACAGGCAGTACACTAGCCCAGCCCAGCACTTAAAACTCTGCAAACAACATTCCACTATGTTTCTGTCAAGAGACACTGCAACACTGCAGTAAGCTAATAGAAGTGAAAACTGAAAAAGCTTTACTGAGACAAAGAAATGTTTGGGGCTGCCATTGCTGTTATAAGGTGACATATGCAAAATGCTGAGGGTGGTGACAATGTGAATGCTGCTGGACAACCACAGTGAAGAGACAGAGAAGAGTGTACAGGCCCAGGGTAACCTACCAGGGGCTACATGAGCTGGAGATAGTGGAACGCTACAGAGTGGACAGAGACCTCTTGCAGCAAATTGTTGAGCTGTGCAGGCCACGCCTCACAAACAGAACCAACAGAGGGGAACCCATCCCAGTGGAAACCAAGGTACGTGTTGGCCTAAGAATATTAGCAACAGGTACCTTCCAGAGACCAACTGGTGATATGATGGGGATATCACAGGCATCAGTATCCAGGGTACTGCACCAGTTCCTGGATGCCATGTCAGCACATGTTGGTGATCATGTATATTTCCCCAATTCCCGTGAGGTATTGGCCAGCAATATGTGTCTCTTCCAGCAAATAGCGGAATACGCTGAGGTAGTGGGTGCAATAGACTGCACGCACATACGCATCAAAGCACCAGCCATGAGCGTGGTAGGGTCTACTTCAACTGCAAGGGCTTCCCCTCCATCAACTGCCATGTCATGTGTGATGCCGAGGGCATAATACTGAATGTGTGTGCTGGCTGTCCTGGAAGCTACCATGATTCCCATATCTGGCATCTGACGCAGCTGTACCAGACATTTGCCAATGGGGACATCCCACATGGTCGCCTAGTGGGGGATGCTGGCTATGCACTGGAGCCGTGGCTGATGACACCCATCAGAAATGCACACACACCTGAAGAGGAATGCCATAATCAGGCACACGCACAAACACGAAATGTAATCGAGCATGTGTTTGGCCTGCTCAAGTCACGGTTCCGTTGCCTGACCAAATCTGGTGGAGCCTTGCAGTACTCACCAACTACATGTACCCAAATTGTCATGGTATGTGCTATGCTACATAATATGATCCTGTGAAAACAGCTGCAGCAGGAGCAGCATAGGCCTGGGCCAAACAGACCCCCACCATTGCCAAGGCCATCACAGGCAGAGCGTGACTCAGAGGAGGGACAACCTGAGCCTGCCCCAGTAGGCAGAAGGAGGCATGCCCAGTATGCTTTGGCCTTGGCAAAGAGGCAATGCATAGCACATACACTGGCTCAGTAGGAACCCTAGAAATTATACCTCTCTCTGACTCACACAAATAGTAAAAGGGATGCCTAACTTGACACTACCTGTTTCCAAACATGTATAGGGAGTGCAGTATGTGCATCTGACATAGGCAGCCCTGCAGCACATCCTGAGGCATGATTGCCATGTGTTAAGCAATATAAAGCAGTGCTAAACAGCTTTCACCACCATTTAGTATATGCAAAGCAAGTGCACACACTAACAATAGCACAACTGCGGTCAATGTTGAGCAATATTGGGCAACATTCTGTAATGTTGGTTAACGTTGAGCAATGTTGGACAAGCCTGGTCTACGTTGGGCATAGCTGAACAAAAGCCAACATGCTCATATTTGCTGTACTAGCCCTTAAGCAGTCTGGTCTGCTCAGTATGAAAATATAAAGCAGTGACAGGCCTCGAACCCCAGATACTGTGTACTACAGTCATAGTACTGAACCACTAAACCATGACAGTATTGCATTGGGCAGCCTGTATGAATAAATATTGATAAGTCTATGCAACATATCTCATGGAAACCATGCAGGCACAGCATAATCCCTGTCGAGTTATGACACAAAGGTGAACCCTGCAGTATGAATAGAACCTGATTTTCAACACACATACAGTATAATTGTTAATATTGGTCATTTTCACACACATCAACAAATGTAGTGGACTTCAGACAGCAACATACTGAAAGGTGACACTGGGCATGCTCACACACGAATAAATGAGACAAATGTCAGGCAACAAAACACTGAAAGGACAGACTGGGCATGCTCACACACTTAGGCCATGTTTGAGTATAGCAGTGGGCTACACATATCCGGCAGTTGCATGTGTTAACACAGGAACCTCTCAGTATTCACCAATCCACCATGTGCACACAGGTATATGACAACAGACACATATATAATATATTGGAACCCTGTCATAATAAGATATGTTCTGCAGATACTTAGGTTGTTCATAGAAAGTGTGAAAGCAAAGAAGAGGAAAAACTTGCAATCGGTATCATCAATAAACAATGTGCATCCCGAACATTACCATAGGTGCATAGGTTGATACTAGCCTATCTGCCCTAGGGCATGTATAAGCTTAGCCAGAGTGTGTTTGGCTTTCACAGCCCTGTTAGATTAGTAGACTGTGCCTGTGAATAGTAGGTCACACAAGATAGGCCTTTTACGTTTGCTTTATTGTGCCTCTGTCCAGCAGGGACCCAGAAGAGATTCCAGGGGTAAACATACGATCACCCATCCACTCGTCAGTATGTCTCCTGTAGGGGGTCAGTGGGGGGCTCAGCCTATGCGGGACTGGGATCCCATTCCAGAGTGAGGGGAGCGTCTGGGATAGAAATGTGTCCCTCCAGCATATCCTATAAATATCTGTGCTGAGGTGTAAGTCCCTGGAGTGTGTAGCTCTAAGTGATACGGATATCCTGAGGTGGAGCATGTCCATTAATTCTGTGTTGGACATGACTGTAAACAACAGGCACAGATTGCATCTGAGTAGGTGGTAAGTGACTGAGTAGATCTGGCGTTACCTTAGCCGAACTGCACAGGGCATCTGTGTGAGTTCCTAGAACCACGTGGTGAGGTACTTCTGTGGCCAATACAGTTGCTGCAGGTGTTGGGTAAGGTACATCCCAAATGGGGCATTGTATCCAATCATGAACCTCATGAGTATAAGGGCACAATGACTTTACTTGATCCAGATGTGAAACCTGTTGGGATAGGGAGGGCTATATAGAATGTCTGTCTAACCACTATGGCAATGCGATTGTTGAAGGCAAGATTTCAAACTACTCGTGTCCCCACATCCCTAACAACTTCTACCGTACTAAATGTATTAACACCTATGTGGTAATGTGTGGGCACTATGTGATTCCCAAAGGGGATGACTATGCATTTAATGGCATTCAGCTGTAGGCCATGGCTCTGGCACCAGTTATCCATCACTGTGAGACCCTTTTGGAGGATGCATGTGCCAGCTGGAGAGTCAAATATGGCACCCAGTTTGCAGTTATCTGTGAACATGGTCAGCCATATTCCTCCTGTGTTAGCCTGTACGTCAGAGGAATATATACTGAACAAGACAGGTCCCAGGACTGAGCCTTGTGGGATGCCACATGTAACTGGTGTAGAGTCAGACATGGCACCTGCAATACATACCATGTGGGTGCTATCCCTGATCCACTTAGCAATCCATCATGTGACATATGT
Source organism: Protopterus annectens (assembly GCF_019279795.1). Classification (NCBI taxonomy): domain Eukaryota; kingdom Metazoa; phylum Chordata; order Ceratodontiformes; family Protopteridae; genus Protopterus; species Protopterus annectens. The sequence continues at coordinate 52,015,095 of NC_056738.1, read as the reverse complement.
GTCGATATGTAAGCTGGTGAGCTTATGTATGATGCTTGAGTGGAGTATTGTTGTGAAGGTTTTTGTGAGGTCCAGGTAGGCTGTGTGAACTACCTTCCCTATGTCTATGGACCTGGTAACTGTTTAAAGAAATCGACCATGTTCAAGAGGCAAGATCTGCCTACAACAAAGCTGAATTGTGTAGGATCCAGTGCCTGTAGGTTCCCGATGTCTGTGTGTATGAGTGCCATGATGATACGCTCCATAGCTTTGCTGACCAGGCTAGATAGGCTTATAGGGAGATAGTGTCTGGGGTCTGTTGCAGCACCACCTATGTGGAGCAGGGCCACTGTTGCTGTACGCCATTCCTTGGGTACATATCCTGTAGTAAGTCTGATATTGAACAATAACATCATGTGAGGGTTACTTCCGTCATGAAGCTTGTGTAAGATGCAGGCCGGGACACCGTCCGGTCCCGCTGATGCTGTGTTGTCCGCTTTGGAGAGGGCAGCACCCACCTGATCATCTGTGATGTCAGGGAGGCTACACTCTGTTGGGATGGACATTTACTCAGTAGGGGGGATGGGGGGTGACATTTGCACTTAACCTGTTTGTCAGGATGATGGCAATGTCTGTGGGTTCAGTGTATGTATTGTCATTTTGCAGTAACACACAGCATATCTGGGAGTTGGCACCCAGGTTCATGACATAACTAAAGAAGGCCTTGTGATTGTTCTCAGTGTGTGGTGCAAATTACCTTTTGAAGTGGGTCTTACATGAATTCATGAGTGAACGTAGCTTCTTGCTAGTACTGATCAGAGATGCCTACCCTTATTGGGATTGTGCTCTATCATGTAGTAACCCCCTCCTTTTGTTGTATAGCTTATTTATGGCCGTGGTCCACCAGTTAGGTCCCCTGCCTTTGGAGGAGTGAGTCTTGTTCTTATTTGGGATAGCACAATCCATACATTCCAGTAGGTGTCAATAGAATGTGTTTGTAAAGGATTCAGTGGGCTGAGCCGTACTTACCTCTGTCCCAGGGTCTTTGAAGGATACCACCTTGGTTTAGAGAAGTGTGACGTTTGCTTTCGGTAAGTACTTCACCGAGAGAACCTGGGATGGGGATGGGGATGGGATATGGATGTCCAGTGAGATAAATGTATGGTCTGACCTTACCAATGAGGGGCATACCTCTGGTGTAGAACATGGAGTCCCCATGTTGGTGATGATCAGGTCCAATATGTTTACCCCTCTTGTGGGTGTGGTGACCAGTTATGACATAGCATTTGTGTTTAGAAAGTCTAGCAACCATTGGGCGAGGGTGTTGTGACTTGAGTAGTATTCCCAGTCAATGTTTCTGTAGTTGAAGTCACCCCATATAATGGTGTTTGTAGAGACCATCACATCCTCCAGTGTTCCCAGGAAAGCTGAGTGGGGTTCCTGAGTGTGGGAGGGTGGTCTGCAGCAGGCTACAAACTGAAAGGCAGTTTTTCCCACTGTTAGTTGCACATGTATGGTCTCTGATGCTTCCTGTAGTACTAGTAACCTGGAGGTGTGTGTATCTGTGATGTATATGGATACTCCCCCTAAATTTGTTGGTTGGTCCGAGTCTTGTGGCCGAAAAGCATGGTATGAAGTATAACCTGGTAGTACTGGTGTGCATTTGGGAGCCTGAACCAGTTGTCTGTTACTGCACAGATATTGACATTCACCATATTGAGGAGAGTCTTGCGTGCGTGCATTCTGGGGTCTAGACATCTGTTGTCGAGCAGCATTACCTGTACTGTCTTTTACCTTGTATTGTCCATGCAGGTGGGATTGTCATCTGAGCCTTGCACAAAAAAGGCACTGTGGGGGTGGCAACAGTCTTAGCCAGTATTTGAAAGTCCAGGGGTGACAGTTACAGCTACATGGCATGTCGAGCATGTCATCCCAGGCTGACAGACACTGGATCCCTTTGAATGACACCAATATGTTAGCCAACTGTTACAATTGATCAGCTTGTCTGTATACTGTGCCATCATTCTTGGTGAGGGTAAGATGCTACACAAGGTCAGGGTCATACTGGCCTGGGTTACATGATCACAGAGCTCCTCTATGTCCCTTGTCATGTAGTCCAGGGAGGAACGTCCGAGGTAATTCACACCAGCATGGACAATGATGGAGCCATATTTGTACTTGCTTTGGAGTGACCTGAGTGCATGTTTAATGTGGCAGAACCTGCCACCCGACAGACAGCTCAAAGTGTCCTTCTCCTTGTTCAGCCTGGTGAGTGTGACATCAGTGTAACTGACAATAGAGTCATCTATTACAAGTGGTAGTAGGTGTGTTTATAGCCCTAAGGGCAGTGACTGTGTGGCACACTGACTGTGTGAACCATGTGATATGTGGGTAATGTCGTGGGGTAGCAGTTGTCTGGGTGTCTGCTTAGGAGGTCTCTGCTGCTTAGGCAGATATTATGTAGAGCCTCCGAGTATGTATTTGTGTGGTAATGTAGTTTGTTTGCTGTCGCTATAGGTCTATGTGTGACAGAGTTGTGGTGTGTGTGGTTACCTTCACCACCTGATAGACTGTGCTGGTCATGGGTTGAGAGAGCTCAGCCTCCCGTTTGTCTCTATAGTTGCATCTCCCACATATATCTGAGTTTGTTGGGAGGAGGTGAGGGTTGTCTGTGTACATAAGGCAGTTGTAACATTGCCTCAAAAGTCTCATATTCACCAGCTGGACTGGAGAGTACAAGTGAAACCAACTGTTGGACATGCCAGGATATCATGATGACATACTCTCTGTTGACTGATCAAAAGGGATCAGTAGGGTGTTAAGTGTGTAAATGAGTATAGTAGGGGTGTAGTGCTCAGGTTTGTTGGTGTTTATGAAAGATTGTCTGCAAAGGAGTCCAGACAGAACCATGACACTTCCTCCAGCTATGTTATACACAGCACTGTACACACATATATCTCCTGAATCAGGGCCAACTCTACCTGACTGACAATGCTGACATCCTGTCAGACAGGCCCATACATACATACATACCCACCTCCCACTGACTAATGTCCCTATCATCATACCAGGAGATATCACATGTAGAATGTGTAAACAGCTCCTTCCAAAGCCGAAAACATGGCATCGATTGGATGACATTGTTTCCCGATATGTGTCATAAGTGAACTACAGAACAAACAGACCCTGCACCTGAACAGTCTGTTGAGTCACACCCTTTCTACAGGATCTGAAACTGTTGAATGTGTTACAGCAACATATGGCACACTCCACAAGTGTTGCTGCACAACAGACCATGGTAACTATAGTCCTATAAGCCTATGACGTCTGATCTGCAAGGCCATTAAGTCCATTATGATTGAAGTCATAAACAGAGCTATTGGAAGCCAACAAACACACAGCCCTACCAACTGTGGTATGATCATGGGCAGATCATGGCTCCCAAACCTGCTAAACTGTTGGCAAGGCAGCCACCCAGGACACACATCACTGAAGGGAGCCACACACGTCCCACATAGACTCTGAGTAGCCCGTTATCAACATCACAGACACATGTTGTATCCACAAATTCAACAACCTGTGCATAAATATGTATTGTCATATGAAGGAATGGAAATTTATCCACAGAGAGATCACACAAGCTAAAAATTGTGGAGTCCTGTGCAAGCTGCTAACACCTGCTGACCCACATGATTCATTCCTGGGATTGCATAAAACCAAGTGCACACGCATTACCATGTCCAGTCTGATGATGTCAGCATCCCACAAATATAGCAGGTGAAAATAAAACACCAAGTAAAACATATAGTGCGTCGTGTTAATGCATACCTCTGTAGTATCATAACCTTAGTTAGGTAGGGGTTTAAATCCTGCAGTGTGTGTGTGTGTGATTTCCTGTGAGAGGAGTGCCTTTTTTGGAGACTAGGAAAACACATGAAAAGAGGTAGATTCTTCTTTGGCAAGTCTGATGATGTCAGCATCCTAGAAATATAGCAGGAGAAATGAAAACACCAAGTAAAGCATATAGTACGTTGTGTTAATGCATATCTCTATAGTAGCATAACCTAGTTAGGTAGAAGTTTGAATCCTGCAATTGTTCTGTGTGTGTGTGTGTGTGTGTGTGTGTGTGTGTGATTTCTTGTGAGAGGACTGCCATTTTTGGAGACCAGTAAAACACATGAACAGAGGTAGATTCTTCTTTGGTAAGTCTGATGATGTCAGTATCCTACAAATATGGCAGGGGAAAAGAAAAAAACCTAGTAACACATATAGCACGTCGTGTTAATGCATATCTCTGTCATATCAGAACATTGTTAGGTAGGGGTTTGAATCCTACATTCGCTGAGTGTGTGTGTGTGGGGGGGGTGTATGTGTGTGATTTCCTTTGAGAGGTGTGCCCTTTTTGGAGCCTGTGAAAACACATTCAAAGAGGTAATCTCCTCTTTGGCATGTCTGATGATGTCAGTATCCCAGAAATACAGCAGTGGAAATGCAAACATCCAATAAAGCATATAGCGTGTCATGTTAATGCGGATCTCTCTTGTATCATAACATAATTAGGTAGGGGTTTGAATCCTGCAATTGCTGAGTATGCTTGTGTGTGTGTGTGTGTGACACTGTTGGTTAATGTGTTGTGGGTTTTGCTTTTACAACTGTATGACATATCAGTAAAACAACAGTATGTGCATTGCACACTTCCAGTATCTGTGTGGCACATACATGTATGTACACGTGACCTCAATTGTTATCTGTGTGGCAAATACATATATGTACATGTGACCTCAATGAGTTCATAGGTGTGACACCTGCTTTCTACACAAATACATCTGTTACCATTGACAGTCTGTGCTGCTGCTTCTCAGACCTTAGGTCACATATGTATGTATGTGTCAAGGCCAGCCACTGTAGTGATCTGTGGCCTAGGTCATCTGTGTCATACACACATGACAGTTTCTATAGAATAGTGTGTGTGAGAGTTCATGCCTGGGATATATGTCAGACATGTTCAAACACAACACAGTCTGTCAATAATGGCCATTCATTACAGGTGTACAACACCTCCGTGGATATGCATACAGACCCCTTCATGCTTATGTGATGCACTGAGGGACACCAGCATACCACTGGAAATGTGAATACCAAAGGACAGATGACATAACATGTGGCTATATGTACACATTGGTACCCCTGCTACATGTTGTGGGCTACTAACAATGTGGTACTGTCAGGATACTATGTATTGTAAATGTGGATGACTATGCTATAGTTGGCTTATAGCTTTACAGCATGTGTTGGCCAACAGGTATTTGTCTGTATGAAACCCTTGTGGAGGATAAGTGTCTCATCTGGAGAATGCATTGTAGGCAATTGTATGAATTACCATATCTGGATGAAGATATCCCTAGTGCATTTGCTGGTACCTGGGACGTCTACATGCCAAACAGGAGTGGTCCCAGGAATGGGTGGTGGCCAATACCACTGGTTACTGGTATAGTATAGTACTGGAAGGACTCAAATGCTACTGTATATCCTACATCTGTGTGTCAGTTGTCAAGACATCAGCTAATGATTGGGTAAAGTCAGGCTGTTGAGGTTATGTACTACCAGTATGCAAAACAATGACCGATATAAACAGTATCACATACAGCATAGTGTCAAACCATGTCATGCACACATGTGTACCCAAGTCGTAACATATGTGTAGTATAATGCAGACTGGCCACCAATAGGAAATATGAAGTGTTAACACTGTGTAATACAGGGCATGTCACCCTTCCCATGTGTCCACTATGCACATACATGCAGATGGTGCACCTCCACCATGTTCACAAATGTACACCTGCAAATCTGTACAGCACACATCACACACGTACCATCCACTCACCAACACATGCTGCCAGTACCGCACACATCAGCCAAGTGGCACATGGGCGGACAATACATTATTGGAATTAACATGGGTGTAAACAATACTACATTGATAATCATAGCTTTAATGCATCATGTCTGCTCAGATATACCTACAAGGATATCAGTACACCTTGCTGTTGACAACATGCTAACATTGCTAAACTGCTATTAGATCACCCTGTGCATCAGCACCATGTAAGCCTGTTCCTGCATCACTGTCACAGATAACAGGAGGTGGCACAGTGTCACCATATGCACAGGGTGTGTTATTGGTTTGCCAAAGCCCGACAATGACAAATCCAATCGACTTGTATGTGTGTGTGTGTGTGTGTGTGTGTGTGTGTGTGTGTGTGTGTGTGTGTGTGTGTGTGAGGGACAACAGTACAGTATGGGTCAATGTTGGTGTAATGTGTGTGTGTATGTGTTAGCCCTATGTGTTTGGTGTATGTGTGTGTGCCTGCATGCACACAGTTCCACCTTGTGGCTGCCACATACGGGTGATTGTGGAACAGCCATGGACTGTACCTGCCAGGCTGTACAGATTACTGTCTCCGGCCAAGGACATAGTACCTGTGCCTGCCAGGGGTGCCACGGACAGTAGCGGGTACCAAGCCAGACTGGGTACTATCGTCAGAGGCAAAGGGATGTCAACTGAACCCACATCCCTGCTGGGACTGGCCAGATCCACGTGCACATGAGCATCTTATGACGGTCTATTGACAGCCCAGTCCCAACATTGCTGGGGCTGGTACTGCCACTACGGGAGCGGCTGGGACTTGTGTGTCATCCGCGACAAGTGCCAGCTGATGATGTTGCTGGTATACGTCCACATCGACATATCAGCCATCCTGCACTGTCCTGGCACATGGACATTACATTGCGGAGGACATCTAGTGACTCCCCCCAATGACTATCAATGACCTCGGTGTAATTATGGATGGCACCGGCAAGGTCACGGATACTGTCATTGATAGTGGTGTTGTGAGCCCTCTGTGCTCTTAGTCCCTGCCTGGTGTACCTTTCCATATGTGCCTGTGCCTGCATTACAGACTGGAACATAGCTGAGGTTGTGAGATGTGTGGGGGCATGTCTGCCAGAGGAATTATGACCAGCAGTGCTCCCACAAGCACCCCTGGACATATGCCTATGTGGTACCATTCCAGCTATCTGTTTATGGCTGCTGTGTGGGGTTGCATGTGCCATAGATACCACACTATCCTGGTCAATGCCTACTGTATGCTGTTCCTCTGCTAAGGCCATTGGTGTTGAGGGATGTATCAGCAGTATGAATGTGCACATAGATGGGGTGGACAGCTGTGTACTGTTGATTGGCAGACCAATGACAGACCCTGACAAACCTGCCTGTACCACTACACATGTGCATCATGCCCACTATTTGCGGCAGTGACCTCAAGTTCCCTGCTGCACTCATCCAATACCTCAGCACCTGTGAGAGGAAGACAAGAAACACACTTCACAATCTGTACAGGATGTTAGCGCACATGCACACATGCACACATGCACATATGCACACATGAACACATGAACACATGCACACGTGCACACGTGCACAGATGAACACATGCACAGATGCACACATGAACACATGCACACATGCACACATACACTACTCAGATAAGTTGACACACACACACACACACACACACACACACACACACACACACACACACACACACACACACACCAACAGCAATATGGAACATATCCAGTAGTGGTTGATGGTGCAGTACAGTATCACAAGCCAAAGAGTCCTATCACATGTGTCAGCATGCAGGATGTGTGTTGCTCAACAGCATGCAGTGCGAGTGTATAGAGTCCTTATTGATAACAGTATACATGTCTTTGATGCATGTGTGTTGCTCAATGATTGGCCTCACCTTGGAACACAACGTGTACATGGACACAACATTGCTGTGCAAGTCTGAAATGCTTTCCAATGTCCTGTGCACCATCACTCATAGGTATACATACCATGGCTGGATGCACACAACTGTCAGGTGTATATCAATGAATGCTATGTGTAGTACTGTAGTTACTGTAACTGGGTGTAGTGTAGTACCATGAGCCATCATCAGGCAGCATCATGTGGTCATTCAAGGCCACTAATGTATGTTACACTGGCAACTATCTTACTGTACCTGACCTGCACTACTTTGGCTACATTAACCATTTCACAGCCAGTTGTTACATGGGTATGTAAGGTGTTCAATAGGGAGCATTGCCTCACATGAATGTGTTGTGTGTTGAAGCGTGTCACACCGGCCCATGATAGTCCTCTACCCCCAGGTATAGTATGTGTGCTGTGTTGTTGACATGTGGGATACTGGAGTATGACCTTACAGCAGGTGTCTACATATGCCATGTGTATCAAATTAACACTAACTGCATATGACAAAGTGATGTATGTTGTGTGCATGTGTATTGACTCTGCCTATACAATGGTCACTACAGTGTACCACAATTGGTTGGGAGGCTGTCTGTATTGCATGTGTTTGAGGTGGATACTCATGTTACTGGGATGTGCATAGTCCCACAGAGAACATGCAGAGCATGCATTATGTGTAGGTGTTTTACATGTGTATATGGCCTACAAGTCTCCTATGACATGCACATGTTATATGTTATATTAAATGTAGAACACTCACCAGCATGAGTGTACTGTCTTGCTATTACACCAGAGGGACATAGAAGGATATGAGACAGTTTGTCAGTGTCAACAACTTTGGCATTGCTGCTGTGTGTTTGCAATTCCACAGTAGTGCAAGAGGTGACAGTCACGGGCATACAAATTATGTTCCAAATTATTAGTATTGCATGTCACCAGGCTCCACATCTTCTGAATAAACAGTACACATCTGGTACATGCATGTTCTAACAATTGATCTAACAGTAGTCTATGGATATGCCATGTTACCTGCATGCTCTGTATCTACGTGCTGGGTGACTCCGACCTCCATGATGACGCATGTCTGTTGTACTGGTTGGCCAGGAGCCACCACGCTGAGGAGCAGCTCTTCCACTCTGGTGAGGGGGGGATGTGTTGATGCACCACCACCTGTGGCAAGCTGTTGTCTGTGGACATTGGAGGCATGCTGCCGGACATGTCTGATTAAATCACTGCAGTAATGGCGTACCTGCTCATAAGTCCGGTTATGCATGCCTACATCATTCAACCGATGGACAACATCCTGCCACAGTGCAGTGCATCCATGCTGGTCCTGGCTAGCTCTGGAGAACAGCAAGTTGTAATGCTGTACCAGGGCATCAAAGATGACCTCCTCCTCCTCAGGGGAATAGGCAGGCTTCCTGTTGTGAGACATATTCCTGTAAGACAATAAAACAGTTATTGTGAGCAAGTCATGTGGCACACTTAACATGCTAAAGTACAGACATCAATGAAATGCCATATATAGCAACCTATTGGCTGTCAGTAGATACACACCTTTAATACCACATAGGACTGCTCAGCCCACAACTGCCTGACAGTGTCTGGCACATACTATATTCCTAAACATGTTCTGAACAGCAACAAAGTAGAACCAGTATGTAAGAATATAAAACAGTACATGGCACACTCTATGTGACACAATGCACCACCTAGCCACAGGGTTGTGTATGAAGCTAATGCATGCAGACATTTGTCATCCATTAAAATGAATGCTAAGTACAGTGTAAGTACTATCAGTACACCACACTACTTGTTGATAGCAAACCCCTCAGTAACAAATGTGCACATTCATCACTATAGGTGGCATACTGCTGTAATACACTACACATGTCACTAGATATGCACATATATTCTGTGACACACATACCACCAAGGCCATGTTACAGGCATACCCACACACACATCAGACATACCTACAGGACACAAAGGTATGGCAACCCAGATCAGTTCTACCTGTGTAACATGCAGTACTGTGTGTCAGCACCTACAAAACCTCATGCTTGAGGTTTGTAATGTGTGAGGACTACAGGTAACAAACAAAAAACAGTGTGTCCAAGAAATGCGGATATAAACCATACTGTGATGTTTAGGCCTACAGCTTCAGGTATTACTACTGTTCAGACAAGCTTTGTATTCACTAGTGTTAACAATCAATAAGCATACATGTACTGCTTAAGCCTACAATGGCACACTCTGGTCAACACCATGGGACTACATCACACTGTATGCCTTACTGCTTTTCCTGCCTAGCAATAGCATATGTTTCCTTTGCTAAGATTTGAGCTACAACACTACATACCATGATATACACAGTTTCCCACTAGGCTATCACACATATACACAACTTTGACACATTCGCCTACACATTCACCATCACACCTGGTCAACCTCACATAGCAAGTAATGCAACAAGTACATGCATGTGTGTATCGGGTCCTAGGTAACTAATAGACTATTATCCGTAGGTCCTATGGAAGCCTAGCCATATGGTACCCTGCCCTTCAGCACCCATGTAATGTAGGTTCATGTGCCCCTGGCATGCAGAGCCACAGTGGTGACTCCCGGGTTGTGTTCCTATCTCACACCCACTCATCATGTTTATTCATGACAACTGCTAATTAGGACCTTCATTTGCTATTGATAGGGGGTTAGTTACAGAGTATGGCATGTGTCTGAGATGATAATGTACCTCTCCAGCATGTTCTGCTTTTTCACGTTACAGGGTTTAGATCTGTACAGTGTGTAGCTTGTGTGGAGTTTATTCTGTATATATGGAGCATGTCCAACACCTGTGGGTCTGGCATAGCTTTGTATGTTAGGCAGAGGTTGCCTCTGGGTAGGCGTTATGTGACACAGTGTAGCTGTGGTTTTGTAAGACAGTCTGCATAAGGCATCTGTTTGAGTCTGATATTACTCTTTGTCAGGTATGTGTCTGGCATCTACTGTCGCTGTGGATGCCTTCTGAGGTACATACCGACAGGGCCAATGTACTCTATGATGGGTGTTATGACTGATGAGTACAGTGGAACACTGACCTCTTTTTCCATGGATGACACACCTTTTCTGATGACATGTGGACCATACTCAGTTTACATGACTAGTGTGACACTGTGATTATCAATAGGGACACTACTGTCCACCTTTGTCCCGTAGTCTCTCATCACACTTTCAGTGTTGAGTAGACTACCATCTATGTGGTAGTTCATGGGTACAGGGCTTTTAACAAGAGGGATGGCAATATGTTTACAACATTGAGCTTGGGCGTACATATGAACATACATTGGTGTACATATAGATATACATATAGGCACATATACAGTCCACCTTTCATGGTGGGAATATCAATTATGCAAAGGTTGACAGGGATGCAGTTATGTAATGATATTGCACAGCCTTGTGCAGAATGCAGGGAAGGTAGTCTCAGCCCATGTACCTTTAGCAGGACACCCTATCTGGAAGACTAAAACCTAAGGAATCATACCCACGGCATTTAAACGCCACATGTCATATGCCAGCACTGTATGCTATCTTGTTTGCCACACACTACCACCTACATATAAAAATGCACATAACAACCTGCAACAACATATAATTATCCACCCTTTACAAATAGGTGCAGTATGTCCCTTGCTCTATGCACATGTTCAGATGCTAATTTATCAGACACATATATATCTCTCCATATGTGTGTGCCATACACACACAGGGTCCACACTGTTTTAAGTCCATACACCTCATGGATGACCTGTTGAGCCTTGCTTCCACATGGACAGTTGTCACATGTGTGCATACAGTAATAGTACAGGGAGTAAATATAGCTGCAAATGTTAACATTACTTTACTAGCCTGGTACAGCAGTTGCCAATGCTAAGCTACAAATTATGTTACTATCATGCATGTCATACTCTGTCACATCCAAGTTTATATAGGTGTTTGCACTACTCCCCCAAACTGCCATTATATGTAGTACTGTACAGACCATACGTAACATGTTCAGATGTTCAACATATAATGCTGAGATACATATGTCACAGTTATGTCCCACTGCACACAGCTACACACTAATTTGTCCATGGCAGTGGTTATGCATGACATCACTGCATACATACCTACTGCTGCCACTTATGCATGTTTCTGAGTATGTACAGTACTATTCATAAACATCTACTACTTGCCGGTAACTACAAATCCGGTACATACCTGTTACTCACTGTCAGGTCCATCTGTGTATTGCTTTCAAGGTTTTTTTTTTATTAAGTAAAGTTTTTTACTTATTTGTTCTTATCACTTATTAATTAAGCTTTTTTTTCTTAATTAATATATTTAAGTTTTACAGAAGTAAATATAATATTTACTTAAGTAAGGTTTCTTTATTCAGTTATAGAGTTTGGCAGTAGTTGCTGACACGTGCAATGTAATTATTGCATGTGGGGATAGCAAGTACAATCTGCTTTTATAGTTATCTGGGCATGTGCATGTGATGCCCTCTGCACCAATTGGTGCCCAGCATTTGGTAGATGCATACAGCTTGCTGTGTGGTAATTGCAGTACTCACTGTCATAGCAACCCAATGCTATAAATTGCTAAGGTATGTAGGCATAGCCCTTTCAGATTTCCAGACTGGGGCCCAGACTTGCTTGCTGTGGACACTGTTGTGTAAGTCAGAAGGTTGGTATACTTCTTATATCTGAAGCTAGAGGTGTTGACAGTGATGTACTTGTTGTACTCAGGCCTGACTGTTGCCACTTGCAGTACAGAGCTATCAGTGTAGAGTTTAACTCACCCCTACAAATGCTTTCACAACATTTATGTGACTATGTAGTTTCTTTTCTACTCATATAATTGACTGCCATACAAATGTAGTTATTGAGAAGTATTCATTTGGCACATGAACTGTTTGTGAATTGTTATACTGTGAATACTAATGTACTCACTTCTGCAGGGTTTGTGGTTTTATTGTTGACATTAGCACAGGGTTCACAGGACAACTGGACAATTCCAGTACTGCGCATGCCTATCTACATTCTTGGTAGACCCTAAACACACAAGTGTATTTAAAGTGTGTGTGTGGGGGGGGGGGGGTTGCTGACATACAGAGAGCATTATGTATTATTGTGTGAATGTTATCTTACTGGACTTAAAGGATTGGTGTGTACCTGTTGGTTTATCAAGGCAGGTGGTTTGTCTGCATAGTTCCCAACTGTGAACCTATCCAGATGGTAGTCAAATGTTGCACTATTATTCTTTGTCTGTGCAACCCACAGGTGTTTTCCTCACTAGAACAATGGCATTGTTACAGTCAGTTGCTACCAGTACATGGCTACATCCTTTGGTATTTCTGTGTTGTACTCCTACATAAGGGTATGGTTGTGGAAGTCCTACCACAGCTATTTGCAGTGTGGGTAACAGCAGGATAACTGCTATGCCTGTGTGTGTGTGCCTCTGCCAGGCCTATGAAACACTCAGATACATCTTTGCATGGAGTCAGGGATAGGTAGTTAAATGTGAAGTACACCTTACGCATAATAGAGACAGTAAACGTCTAGACTTGTGTGAAGCAGTGCATATGGATACGTACTCCTTTTATGAAGTACAAGCGGTGTCTACTGTTATTATTGTCAATATTCATTGTGTAATACCCCACCTTTCTGACTGATGTCAGTACTTTTCAGAGGGATTCAGAGGGACACAGCTTAAATATATGTCACTATCAGGGATATCCCTATAAAGTAGTCACAGTTGGGTAGTATGGCCCCTGCCCTAATCAGATTTGCCACTGTTTGTCCTGCTATGATACTGTGTGGGGGTTGTAAAGTGCCTCTGTAACTTTATTTGCTGCTAAAATGGTTGCTTCTCATATCACACTCATGTAATGCATTTCACAACAATTGCTGGTAAAGATCCACAAAACAAGCTTTGTGTTATGGCCTACCTATTTTTCATTTACATTCAGTCATTGAAATGCATGATATACTTATTTGAGCACCAGGTTTTTGTATATCTGCTGTGGCTTAGTGGTAATTCATGCAGTCTATTGTGTCAATGGTCTGGGGTTCGAGACTGACAGAGGTGTTTTCTTTTGCTGCTGAGCAGAACAAGGGCCCTGACATAGAGTGACTAAGGCACTTTTAAGCAGTTGTAAGTGGGTTTGCATGGGTTTGCACGACACTTAGCGATGCTTAGCTTAGTGCAGACATGCACACACTCGCTTTAACCCACTTACTACTGCTTAAAAGTGTTTACTCCCGCTAACCCCTGCGCTAATTTCTTTTAAAGAAATGAAAATGGGGAGATAGGAAAGTGGTGAAAAAGGGGGCACAAAGAGGGAAAGACAATAGGAAAACAAGCTTGGGATGTACAGGACGGGTGTAGGGAAGGTCCATAGCTGCCCATTTCTTTACCAGCAACAGCTGTGCATATGCAATAAATTTGGAGTGAAATTTAAAACCTTCCACCCCTGGGAGAGGGGTGAGGACTACAAAGTATGTTGTACTGCCAATTATAATTATCAGTTTACATGTCCAATGGACATGTGTGCGAAATGGGCAGCTATGTATGGGGCATACTTTTTTGTGGGTACAGATTGTCCTTTTTTTTTTTAACAGGTGAGAGTGGAAAGTGAGGTAGAGAAAGTAGGTATGTTTGGGGAGGTAGGTTGGGGAGGTAAACAGACAAGACAAACAAGACGTACACAGGGTCGGTGTATGACACATGGGGTGGGTGAACACAATTGATGGGGACGGATGTTTGGAAATCGCAAGCCCATGACCCCACAGATGGTAACAGTGGAACTGAGATCCCCACCCATGGGCAGTCACCACTGCACCTTCACAGCCCTGAGGGAGGCTGTGCTGGTGGCTGCGTAGGATGGTCAGGCTCACCCGTGAGTAGTGCCACTCTCACCTCGTGCTGGTGTAGGGGATCAGCGATTGAACGCTGGATCTCTCTACGCAGCACAACCCGAACCCTTCAAAGGGTGACAGGTGGCCCTTCTCTGCCCACACATGCACGGGGGGATGAGCCCCATCCCATGCAGTGCTTCAACCCAATGGTGGCACAGGACCAATGGAGGAGGGGAGCCCAGGATGGGCACTGGACCTACTGATACCAGGTGCACTCGCTAGCTGAGGAGAGACAGGTGGGTCCGCTGGGTCCGGCCTTCCCATATGTTCTGAGATAAGGTGTGTTTAAATACAACATAAACAACAGCATTCTAGATTAGTTGTAACAGCATGCAGTAATATTCCCATTAACCCAACACACCAAGGTTCCAACAGTTGAACAGCAAGCATAACATATGCATATATTGAACGACAGTGGACATTCCAACAGCAAAACCTCAGCTTTGGCCGGCTAAGAACTTGGTTATATTCAACTGGACGTATAAGAGAATTTAAGTACCTTTATCTGCACTTTTTTTTTTTTAAAAAATACAGTATTTAATTTGATTTAAACTGTGTTGAAGGAATATTTAACTGAACTGGCAGTTTTAACTCTGCTCTTCAGTAACTTGAACTGAAGTTAGTGTTTGCTGAATTTTGTTATTTGCTAGTAATTACAGGTGTGGGGGTAGCCACATTCTTTGATTTCCTGTCCTTGCCTATTTAAGTGGTACAGTGTGAAATATTTTCTGCTTAAAAACCTCAGCTTTGGCTGGCTAAGAACTTGGTTATATTCAACTGGACGTATAAGAGAATTTAAGTACCTTTATCTGCACTTTTTTTAAAAAATACAGTATTTAATTTGATTTAAACTGTGTTGAAGGAATATTTAACTGAACTGGCAGTTTTAACTCTGCTCTTCAGTAACTTGAACTGAAGTTAGTGTTTGCTGAATTTTGTTATTTGCTAGTAATTACAGGTGTGGGGGTAGCCACATTCTTTGATTTCCTGTCCTTGCCTATTTAAGTGGTACAGTGTGAAATATTTTCTGCTTAAAAACCTCAGCTTTGGCCGGCTAAGAACTTGGTTATATTCAACTGGACGTATAAGAGAATTTAAGTACCTTTATCTGCACTTTTTAAAAAAAAATACAGTATTTAATTTGATTTAAACTGTGTTGAAGGAATATTTAACTGAACTGGCAGTTTTAACTCTGCTCTTCAGTAACTTGAACTGAAGTTAGTGTTTGCTGAATTTTGTTATTTGCTAGTAATTACAGGTGTGGGGGTAGCCACATTCTTTGATTTCCTGTCCTTGCCTATTTAAGTGGTACAGTGTGAAATATTTTCTGCTTAAAAACCTCAGCTTTGGCCTGCTAAGAACTTGGTTATATTCAACTGGACGTATAAGAGAATTTAAGTACCTTTATCTGCACTTTTTTAAAAAAAATACAGTATTTAATTTGATTTAAACTGTGTTGAAGGAATATTTAACTGAACTGGCAGTTTTAACTCTGCTCTTCAGTAACTTGAACTGAAGTTAGTGTTTGCTGAATTTTGTTATTTGCTAGTAATTACAGGTGTGGGGGTAGCCACATTCTTTGATTTCCTGTCCTTGCCTATTTAAGTGGTACAGTGTGAAATATTTTCTGCTTAAAAACCTCAGCTTTGGCCGGCTAAGAACTTGGTTATATTCAACTGGACGTATAAGAGAATTTAAGTACCTTTATCTGCACTTTTTTAAAAAAATACAGTATTTAATTTGATTTAAACTGTGTTGAAGGAATATTTAACTGAACTGGCAGTTTTAACTCTGCTCTTCAGTAACTTGAACTGAAGTTAGTGTTTGCTGAATTTTGTTATTTGCTAGTAATTACAGGTGTGGGGTAGCCACATTCTTTGATTTCCTGTCCTTGCCTATTTAAGTGGTACAGTGTGAAATATTTTCTGCTTAAAAACCTCAGCTTTGGCCAGCTAAGAACTTGGTTATATTCAACTGGACGTATAAGAGAATTTAAGTACCTTTATCTGCACTTTTTTAAAAAAAATACAGTATTTAATTTGATTTAAACTGTGTTGAAGGAATATTTAACTGAACTGGCAGTTTTAACTCTGCTCTTCAGTAACTTGAACTGAAGTTAGTGTTTGCTGAATTTTGTTATTTGCTAGTAATTACAGGTGTGGGGGTAGCCACATTCTTTGATTTCCTGTCCTTGCCTATTTAAGTGGTACAGTGTGAAATATTTTCTGCTTAAAAACCTCAGCTTTGGCCGGCTAAGAACTTGGTTATATTCAACTGGACGTATAAGAGAATTTAAGTACCTTTATCTGCACTTTTTTAAAAAAAAATACAGTATTTAATTTGATTTAAACTGTGTTGAAGGAATATTTAACTGAACTGGCAGTTTTAACTCTGCTCTTCAGTAACTTGAACTGAAGTTAGTGTTTGCTGAATTTTGTTATTTGCTAGTAATTACAGGTGTGGGTAGCCACATTCTTTGATTTCCTGTCCTTGCCTATTTAAGTGGTACAGTGTGAAATATTTTCTGCTTAAAAACCTCAGCTTTGGCCGGCTAAGAACTTGGTTATATTCAACTGGACATATAAGAGAATTTAAGTACCTTTATCTGCACTTTTTTTTTTAAAAAATACAGTATTTAATTTGATTTAAACTGTGTTGAAGGAATATTTAACTGAACTGGCAGTTTTAACTCTGCTCTTCAGTAACTTGAACTGAAGTTAGTGTTTGCTGAATTTTGTTATTTGCTAGTAATTACAGGTGTGGGGGTAGCCACATTCTTTGATTTCCTGTCCTTGCCTATTTAAGTGGTACAGTGTGAAATATTTTCTGCTTAAAACCTCAGCTTTGGCCGGCTAAGAACTTGGTTATATTCAACTGGACGTATAAGAGAATTTAAGTACCTTTATCTGCACTTTTTTAAAAAAAATACAGTATTTAATTTGATTTAAACTGTGTTGAAGGAATATTTAACTGAACTGGCAGTTTTAACTCTGCTCTTCAGTAACTTGAACTGAAGTTAGTGTTTGCTGAATTTTGTTATTTGCTAGTAATTACAGGTGTGGGGGTAGCCACATTCTTTGATTTCCTGTCCTTGCCTATTTAAGTGGTACAGTGTGAAATATTTTCTGCTTAAAAACCTCAGCTTTGGCCGGCTAAGAACTTGGTTATATTCAACTGGACATATAAGAGAATTTAAGTACCTTTATCTGCACTTTTTAAAAAAAATACAGTATTTAATTTGATTTAAACTGTGTTGAAGGAATATTTAACTGAACTGGCAGTTTTAACTCTGCTCTTCAGTAACTTGAACTGAAGTTAGTGTTTGCTGAATTTTGTTATTTGCTAGTAATTACAGGTGTGGGGGTAGCCACATTCTTTGATTTCCTGTCCTTGCCTATTTAAGTGGTACAGTGTGAAATATTTTCTGCTTAAAAACCTCAGCTTTGGCCGGCTAAGAACTTGGTTATATTCAACTGGACGTATAAGAGAATTTAAGTACCTTTATCTGCACTTTTTTTAAAAAAATACAGTATTTAATTTGATTTAAACTGTGTTGAAGGAATATTTAACTGAACTGGCAGTTTTAACTCTGCTCTTCAGTAACTTGAACTGAAGTTAGTGTTTGCTGAATTTTGTTATTTGCTAGTAATTACAGGTGTGGGGGTAGCCACATTCTTTGATTTCCTGTCCTTGCCTATTTAAGTGGTACAGTGTGAAATATTTTCTGCTTAAAAACCTCAGCTTTGGCCGGCTAAGAACTTGGTTATATTCAACTGGACGTATAAGAGAATTTAAGTACCTTTATCTGCACTTTTTTTAAAAAAAATACAGTATTTAATTTGATTTAAACTGTGTTGAAGGAATATTTAACTGAACTGGCAGTTTTAACTCTGCTCTTCAGTAACTTGAACTGAAGTTAGTGTTTGCTGAATTTTGTTATTTGCTAGTAATTACAGGTGTGGGGTAGCCACATTCTTTGATTTCCTGTCCTTGCCTATTTAAGTGGTACAGTGTGAAATATTTTCTGCTTAAAACCTCAGCTTTGGCCGGCTAAGAACTTGGTTATATTCAACTGGACGTATAAGAGAATTTAAGTACCTTTATCTGCACTTTTTTAAAAAATACAGTATTTAATTTGATTTAAACTGTGTTGAAGGAATATTTAACTGAACTGGCAGTTTTAACTCTGCTCTTCAGTAACTTGAACTGAAGTTAGTGTTTGCTGAATTTTGTTATTTGCTAGTAATTACAGGTGTGGGGGTAGCCACATTCTTTGATTTCCTGTCCTTGCCTATTTAAGTGGTACAGTGTGAAATATTTTCTGCTTAAAAACCTCAGCTTTGGCCGGCTAAGAACTTGGTTATATTCAACTGGACGTATAAGAGAATTTAAGTACCTTTATCTGCACTTTTTTAAAAAAATACAGTATTTAATTTGATTTAAACTGTGTTGAAGGAATATTTAACTGAACTGGCAGTTTTAACTCTGCTCTTCAGTAACTTGAACTGAAGTTAGTGTTTGCTGAATTTTGTTATTTGCTAGTAATTACAGGTGTGGGGGTAGCCACATTCTTTGATTTCCTGTCCTTGCCTATTTAAGTGGTACAGTGTGAAATATTTTCTGCTTAAAAACCTCAGCTTTGGCCGGCTAAGAACTTGGTTATATTCAACTGGACGTATAAGAGAATTTAAGTACCTTTATCTGCACTTTTTTAAAAAAAATACAGTATTTAATTTGATTTAAACTGTGTTGAAGGAATATTTAACTGAACTGGCAGTTTTAACTCTGCTCTTCAGTAACTTGAACTGAAGTTAGTGTTTGCTGAATTTTGTTATTTGCTAGTAATTACAGGTGTGGGGGTAGCCACATTCTTTGATTTCCTGTCCTTGCCTATTTAAGTGGTACAGTGTGAAATATTTTCTGCATTAAAACCTCAGCTTTGGCCGGCTAAGAACTTGGTTATATTCAACTGGACGTATAAGAGAATTTAAGTACCTTTATCTGCACTTTTTTAAAACAAAATACAGTATTTAATTTGATTTAAACTGTGTTGAAGGAATATTTAACTGAACTGGCAGTTTTAACTCTGCTCTTCAGTAACTTGAACTGAAATTAGTGTTTGCTGAATTTTGTTATTTGCTAGTAATTACAGGTGTGGGGGTAGCCACATTCTTTGATTTCCTGTCCTTGCCTATTTAAGTGGTACAGTGTGAAATATTTTCTGCTTAAAAACCTCAGCTTTGGCCGGCTAAGAACTTGGTTATATTCAACTGCACGTATAAGAGAATTTAAGTACCTTTATCTGCACTTTTTAAAAAAATACAGTATTTAATTTGATTTAAACTGTGTTGAAGGAATATTTAACTGAACTGGCAGTTTTAACTCTGCTCTTCAGTAACTTGAACTGAAGTTAGTGTTTGCTGAATTTTGTTATTTGCTAGTAATTACAGGTGTGGGGTAGCCACATTCTTTGATTTCCTGTCCTTGCCTATTTAAGTGGTACAGTGTGAAATATTTTCTGCTTAAAAACCTCAGCTTTGGCCGGCTAAGAACTTGGTTATATTCAACTGGACGTATAAGAGAATTTAAGTACCTTTATCTGCACTTTTTTAAAAAAATACAGTATTTAATTTGATTTAAACTGTGTTGAAGGAATATTTAACTGAACTGGCAGTTTTAACTCTGCTCTTCAGTAACTTGAACTGAAGTTAGTGTTTGCTGAATTTTGTTATTTGCTAGTAATTACAGGTGTGGGGTAGCCACATTCTTTGATTTCCTGTCCTTGCCTATTTAAGTGGTACAGTGTGAAATATTTTCTGCATTAAAACCTCAGCTTTGGCCGGCTAAGAACTTGGTTATATTCAACTGGACGTATAAGAGAATTTAAGTACCTTTATCTGCACTTTTTTAAAAAAAAATACAGTATTTAATTTGATTTAAACTGTGTTGAAGGAATATTTAACTGAACTGGCAGTTTTAACTCTGCTCTTCAGTAACTTGAACTGAAGTTAGTGTTTGCTGAATTTTGTTATTTGCTAGTAATTACAGGTGTGGGGGTAGCCACATTCTTTGATTTCCTGTCCTTGCCTATTTAAGTGGTACAGTGTGAAATATTTTCTGCTTAAAAACCTCAGCTTTGGCCGGCTAAGAACTTGGTTATATTCAACTGGACGTATAAGAGAATTTAAGTACCTTTATCTGCACTTTTTTAAAAAAATACAGTATTTAATTTGATTTAAACTGTGTTGAAGGAATATTTAACTGAACTGGCAGTTTTAACTCTGCTCTTCAGTAACTTGAACTGAAGTTAGTGTTTGCTGAATTTTGTTATTTGCTAGTAATTACAGGTGTGGGGGTAGCCACATTCTTTGATTTCCTGTCCTTGCCTATTTAAGTGGTACAGTGTGAAATATTTTCTGCTTAAAACCTCAGCTTTGGCCGGCTAAGAACTTGGTTATATTCAACTGGACGTATAAGAGAATTTAAGTACCTTTATCTGCACTTTTTTAAAAAAATACAGTATTTAATTTGATTTAAACTGTGTTGAAGGAATATTTAACTGAACTGGCAGTTTTAACTCTGCTCTTCAGTAACTTGAACTGAAGTTAGTGTTTGCTGAATTTTGTTATTTGCTAGTAATTACAGGTGTGGGGGTAGCCACATTCTTTGATTTCCTGTCCTTGCCTATTTAAGTGGTACAGTGTGAAATATTTTCTGCTTTGAAAACCTCAGCTTTGGCCGGCTAAGAACTTGGTTATATTCAACTGGACGTATAAGAGAATTTAAGTACCTTTATCTGCACTTTTTAAAAAAAATACAGTATTTAATTTGATTTAAACTGTGTTGAAGGAATATTTAACTGAACTGGCAGTTTTAACTCTGCTCTTCAGTAACTTGAACTGAAGTTAGTGTTTGCTGAATTTTGTTATTTGCTAGTAATTACAGGTGTGGGGTAGCCACATTCTTTGATTTCCTGTCCTTGCCTATTTAAGTGGTACAGTGTGAAATATTTTCTGCTTAAAAACCTCAGCTTTGGCCGGCTAAGAACTTGGTTATATTCAACTGGACGTATAAGAGAATTTAAGTACCTTTATCTGCACTTTTTTAAAAAAAATACAGTATTTAATTTGATTTAAACTGTGTTGAAGGAATATTTAACTGAACTGGCAGTTTTAACTCTGCTCTTCAGTAACTTGAACTGAAGTTAGTGTTTGCTGAATTTTGTTATTTGCTAGTAATTACAGGTGTGGGGTAGCCACATTCTTTGATTTCCTGTCCTTGCCTATTTAAGTGGTACAGTGTGAAATATTTTCTGCTTAAAAACCTCAGCTTTGGCCGGCTAAGAACTTGGTTATATTCAACTGGACGTATAAGAGAATTTAAGTACCTTTATCTGCACTTTTTTTAAAAAAATACAGTATTTAATTTGATTTAAACTGTGTTGAAGGAATATTTAACTGAACTGGCAGTTTTAACTCTGCTCTTCAGTAACTTGAACTGAAGTTAGTGTTTGCTGAATTTTGTTATTTGCTAGTAATTACAGGTGTGGGGTAGCCACATTCTTTGATTTCCTGTCCTTGCCTATTTAAGTGGTACAGTGTGAAATATTTTCTGCTTAAAAACCTCAGCTTTGGCCGGCTAAGAACTTGGTTATATTCAACTGGACGTATAAGAGAATTTAAGTACCTTTATCTGCACTTTTTAAAAAAAAATACAGTATTTAATTTGATTTAAACTGTGTTGAAGGAATATTTAACTGAACTGGCAGTTTTAACTCTGCTCTTCAGTAACTTGAACTGAAGTTAGTGTTTGCTGAATTTTGTTATTTGCTAGTAATTACAGGTGTGGGGTAGCCACATTCTTTGATTTCCTGTCCTTGCCTATTTAAGTGGTACAGTGTGAAATATTTTCTGCTTAAAAACCTCAGCTTTGGCGGCTAAGAACTTGGTTATATTCAACTGGACGTATAAGAGAATTTAAGTACCTTTATCTGCACTTTTTTAAAAAAATACAGTATTTAATTTGATTTAAACTGTGTTGAAGGAATATTTAACTGAACTGGCAGTTTTAACTCTGCTCTTCAGTAACTTGAACTGAAGTTAGTGTTTGCTGAATTTTGTTATTTGCTAGTAATTACAGGTGTGGGGGTAGCCACATTCTTTGATTTCCTGTCCTTGCCTATTTAAGTGGTACAGTGTGAAATATTTTCTGCTTAAAAACCTCAGCTTTGGCCGGCTAAGAACTTGGTTATATTCAACTGGACGTATAAGAGAATTTAAGTACCTTTATCTGCACTTTTTTTAAAAAAAAATACAGTATTTAATTTGATTTAAACTGTGTTGAAGGAATATTTAACTGAACTGGCAGTTTTAACTCTGCTCTTCAGTAACTTGAACTGAAGTTAGTGTTTGCTGAATTTTGTTATTTGCTAGTAATTACAGGTGTGGGGTAGCCACATTCTTTGATTTCCTGTCCTTGCCTATTTAAGTGGTACAGTGTGAAATATTTTCTGCTTAAAAACCTCAGCTTTGGCCGGCTAAGAACTTGGTTATATTCAACTGGACGTATAAGAGAATTTAAGTACCTTTATCTGCACTTTTTTAAAAAAATACAGTATTTAATTTGATTTAAACTGTGTTGAAGGAATATTTAACTGAACTGGCAGTTTTAACTCTGCTCTTCAGTAACTTGAACTGAAGTTAGTGTTTGCTGAATTTTGTTATTTGCTAGTAATTACAGGTGTGGGGTAGCCACATTCTTTGATTTCCTGTCCTTGCCTATTTAAGTGGTACAGTGTGAAATATTTTCTGCTTAAAAACCTCAGCTTTGGCCGGCTAAGAACTTGGTTATATTCAACTGGACGTATAAGAGAATTTAAGTACCTTTATCTGCACTTTTTAAAAAAATACAGTATTTAATTTGATTTAAACTGTGTTGAAGGAATATTTAACTGAACTGGCAGTTTTAACTCTGCTCTTCAGTAACTTGAACTGAAGTTAGTGTTTGCTGAATTTTGTTATTTGCTAGTAATTACAGGTGTGGGGTAGCCACATTCTTTGATTTCCTGTCCTTGCCTATTTAAGTGGTACAGTGTGAAATATTTTCTGCTTAAAAACCTCAGCTTTGGCCGGCTAAGAACTTGGTTATATTCAACTGGACGTATAAGAGAATTTAAGTACCTTTATCTGCACTTTTTTAAAAAAATACAGTATTTAATTTGATTTAAACTGTGTTGAAGGAATATTTAACTGAACTGGCAGTTTTAACTCTGCTCTTCAGTAACTTGAACTGAAGTTAGTGTTTGCTGAATTTTGTTATTTGCTAGTAATTACAGGTGTGGGGTAGCCACATTCTTTGATTTCCTGTCCTTGCCTATTTAAGTGGTACAGTGTGAAATATTTTCTGCTTAAAAACCTCAGCTTTGGCCGGCTAAGAACTTGGTTATATTCAACTGGACGTATAAGAGAATTTAAGTACCTTTATCTGCACTTTTTTTTAAAAAAAATACAGTATTTAATTTGATTTAAACTGTGTTGAAGGAATATTTAACTGAACTGGCAGTTTTAACTCTGCTCTTCAGTAACTTGAACTGAAGTTAGTGTTTGCTGAATTTTGTTATTTGCTAGTAATTACAGGTGTGGGGTAGCCACATTCTTTGATTTCCTGTCCTTGCCTATTTAAGTGGTACAGTGTGAAATATTTTCTGCTTAAAAACCTCAGCTTTGGCGGCTAAGAACTTGGTTATATTCAACTGGACGTATAAGAGAATTTAAGTACCTTTATCTGCACTTCTTTTTAAAAAAATACAGTATTTAATTTGATTTAAACTGTGTTGAAGGAATATTTAACTGAACTGGCAGTTTTAACTCTGCTCTTCAGTAACTTGAACTGAAGTTAGTGTTTGCTGAATTTTGTTATTTGCTAGTAATTACAGGTGTGGGGTAGCCACATTCTTTGATTTCCTGTCCTTGCCTATTTAAGTGGTACAGTGTGAAATATTTTCTGCTTAAAAACCTCAGCTTTGGCCGGCTAAGAACTTGGTTATATTCAACTGGACGTATAAGAGAATTTAAGTACCTTTATCTGCACTTTTTAAAAAAATACAGTATTTAATTTGATTTAAACTGTGTTGAAGGAATATTTAACTGAACTGGCAGTTTTAACTCTGCTCTTCAGTAACTTGAACTGAAGTTAGTGTTTGCTGAATTTTGTTATTTGCTAGTAATTACAGGTGTGGGGTAGCCACATTCTTTGATTTCCTGTCCTTGCCTATTTAAGTGGTACAGTGTGAAATATTTTCTGCTTAAAAACCTCAGCTTTGGCCGGCTAAGAACTTGGTTATATTCAACTGGACGTATAAGAGAATTTAAGTACCTTTATCTGCACTTTTTTAAAAAAAATACAGTATTTAATTTGATTTAAACTGTGTTGAAGGAATATTTAACTGAACTGGCAGTTTTAACTCTGCTCTTCAGTAACTTGAACTGAAGTTAGTGTTTGCTGAATTTTGTTATTTGCTAGTAATTACAGGTGTGGGGGTAGCCACATTCTTTGATTTCCTGTCCTTGCCTATTTAAGTGGTACAGTGTGAAATATTTTCTGCTTAAAAACCTCAGCTTTGGCCGGCTAAGAACTTGGTTATATTCAACTGGACGTATAAGAGAATTTAAGTACCTTTATCTGCACTTTTTTTTAAAAAATACAGTATTTAATTTGATTTAAACTGTGTTGAAGGAATATTTAACTGAACTGGCAGTTTTAACTCTGCTCTTCAGTAACTTGAACTGAAGTTAGTGTTTGCTGAATTTTGTTATTTGCTAGTAATTACAGGTGTGGGGTAGCCACATTCTTTGATTTCCTGTCCTTGCCTATTTAAGTGGTACAGTGTGAAATATTTTCTGCTTAAAAACCTCAGCTTTGGCCGGCTAAGAACTTGGTTATATTCAACTGGACGTATAAGAGAATTTAAGTACCTTTATCTGCACTTTTAAAAAAAATACAGTATTTAATTTGATTTAAACTGTGTTGAAGGAATATTTAACTGAACTGGCAGTTTTAACTCTGCTCTTCAGTAACTTGAACTGAAGTTAGTGTTTGCTGAATTTTGTTATTTGCTAGTAATTACAGGTGTGGGGGTAGCCACATTCTTTGATTTCCTGTCCTTGCCTATTTAAGTGGTACAGTGTGAAATATTTTCTGCTTAAAAACCTCAGCTTTGGCCAGCTAAGAACTTGGTTATATTCAACTGGACGTATAAGAGAATTTAAGTACCTTTATCTGCACTTTTTTTAAACAAAATACAGTCCCCGGGATTCATGAAGCTCGGCGCAAGGCCGGCGTAAGGCCTGCGCCGGCGGTGCATGGAATATCAGGCGCAGTAGCGCCATATACATAATAATGAGAGTGCACCGGAATCACAGACACGTGCGTAGTGTACGTGAGCGAGCCCAGGTAGGATGCGTCTGGAGGCGTGTCTAAGCCAGCATGAGGTGAGCAACCTAATGTGCTGACAGCCATGGTCCGCCCACAATAGTAATGGCAGCAGCTAGGTCCTGTGCAGAATGAAACGCATGTACAGTATGCAACATAGTCCCCGTCCCAAATCAATGGAGAAGCAAATAGAAGCCACGAAGGCATAACTGTACCCGTCCAAGGAGTAAAGGATACGCATAAGACCGCGTTCGTCCCGCAATGCACTGTCAGTGTTTACACTCAGAGAAGGCGTACAGCCGCATGTCAGCGCGCCGCACCGACATAGGAGCAGCGACTAAGGTCACCACCTGTCCCACTTTGGTTGGGGCAGTCACTCCATGGACAGTTGTGTCCCGAAAAACGTATTAGAAATGGCTGACGTGCTACGACTGTAGGACACAATGATATCCCGTATTTAATGTAATGGTAGCATGAATTGGTTATTTCTGTAACAGAAATACCTAAATGACAAAAAACAGAATAAGCAAGGAAATTGCCACAATAATAAGCATATTATTTAGGCAAGCAAGTGAATTCCCATGCTATATAGTGACCGTTTGTATGTGTCGGCCTGTAAAGTCAGATGTGAGTCTCGTAAATATCCCATATCGGAAAATGGAAAAGGTGGAAACCCCAGTAGCGACATGGGCATGGTCACCAGGGTTACCTGCTGTCCCAATGTGCCATGGACAGTCCCTGATTGGACAGTCGTGTCCCTGCAACAATCGTAAAACTGGAAAATGACCTCCGATCCCCTGCCACGCAAATTCCCGCAATATACATGTAAATAGTAGCATAAAACATATACATTACGATATGGAACACAGACATGGCATAAGAAAATAAATAAGTAACCCAAACGCTTACAGAATAAGCTCATAGTATGGCAAACAAGTGAAGTTCTGTCAACTGCACTAGCCCTGAGTATGTGTAGTCCTGCAAATTTCGAAGTGCCCACATAACATGCCCCACTATGGGCATTGGAAAAGGTGCCAACCATAATGGTCACAAGCAGTAGTGACAGTACATATCCGGGTAGCTGTGCCGACATAACAACAGTAAGGAAGCAAGATACCTCAAACACAGGCAAACATGTGCATAGCAACATATCCCAGACCCAGCAACGTCTCTGTTGCATACACTGGATGGTGTATGATGAAGTGTAATATCCAGAAACAGAACCCATGCATTCGGATGTACCACACAATAGCCTCATTGTACATGTCAGTCACACCCATGTATACCCCTGCACCCAAACCTGCTAGCATCCGTGTGCAGCTATACAACCACACACAATGTGCATACCTGAACTGTGTTAAGATGTTTGTGTTAGTCAATGCCACGTGGGCAAATCATTACCCACATGTCCCCAACCCACGCAGGTACAGATATGTAAATGGCTGCATGTGAATGTGTCAGCAGAATGTGTACATCCGGCATGTAGTATGTACCCGTCCAAACCATCTAGGTTTGCATACGACACGGTGCACATAACTGTACACATGTGGACAAGTCGGGTCGTTGGACCACCGCATCGATGATTATCTTTGCTGTGAAGTCGATCACATATAGCGGAACAGGTGCCTAACAAACAGGACGTCCTAACAGGGTGCCACAGGCAAAGAAGGGGAAACTGGGACATCACATGTGGACATTAGCGTAGCTGGACGGACAAATACACACGGTCAAGGTAAAGGACGAAACAACATGCATATGGCCGGATGGATGTTGTTCGTAAAATATATAGCAACACATATGAAGTTCCAGTTTACACTCGAAATACTAAATAATGTATTGAATTGTACCGTACAATATGGCAGTAGAACTAAGCTTGCATGTAATTGGTGAAGCTAAGCTGTACTGTGATGGAATTCTGAACCTGGCAGTAAGCAGTACAGCAGGCTCATGTCTGTCATCATTAATTATTTGCTGGGTTACAGAACAATAAATGTATGTACATTCATAACAGCACTCCTTCCCCAGAGGAGGATGGCCTTGTGAGCTCTACCGAAGATAGCAGTACAACTCCCTACCAGAGAGACAAAGCAACGTATTAAGAAATTAACTGTCCACTGTATCGTAACAGTCTAGGGTCCTTGAAACAGCTACAATCACAAAAGGATCCTGTAATGTACAAGGTGCCTTGCAAGGCTGTGTTATTCCCATGAGAAAACAAGTTAAGAGCACGACCCCAGCACCCACGTATGTACAGACTATTGCGGACCATAGTGATGGAAATGCCCTGTGACCGACCACGTCAGTAAGGTGGGCAAAAGCTGATTGTAAACACTATATAAAGAAACTGCTTACTGTATAGAGTCAGACAAAACTCACATACTTGGACTGTATATTATTTAGCCTGCCTGTGTACAGTACTAAATCTTTCCGAACCCGAGCCTCCTGTGTTATCGGCTGTCACTTAGAAAAGCCTACTGATAACTACAGTCTGGTTTTAACAACTTATTTCACATTGTGATCCTTGTAATCCGGAATTCCCTTGGTAAGCTACAGGTCAGAGTGCATGGCTGGTTAGACATGTACGCTGGAGAATATGCAGAAATGGTTCTTCTTGAATGAAAAGACCTCCGACTGAATTGTTGTGTGTAAAGAGGCTGTTTACTGTCTGATCTGTGGCTGAAAAGCGGAAAACTGGATCCCAAGAAGAAAACGTGCAGCCTTAAACAGGAGGCCCAGGTAAGGAGTGTCTGCCTGTTTGTGTCTATTGTAGAGCAGGGACCAGACTACATTGTGTTTCTGTTAACAGTAATGATATCGGGTCGAAGACCTACCCACATACTGTTAAATCTGAACATAGGTCAGGGGAACACACAGCAGAGTAAGTAGTGATTATAGACACTACAGTGGATACAGGGAAGGAGACACACGTGTTATGACAGAAGGGTACGTAGCAGTCGTGTAGAGGATATGGGAGATTATTGAAGCAACAGATCATGTGATCCGCGTTTGACGGGTGACGTGAAGAATATGCAATCGCAGAGAGCACATAATGTGAGTTACGCAGCAAAATGGGCTAATAAATATGACATTGATGGTATATTAGGCAACATATCGTTACTGAAACATTGTAATCCCTGAAAATTTGATGCATATGTTCCAAGGTAAACACCTGTTCCACCCTGAGAGGGATATGCCCTCTCTGGCCAGCCGTGTCCTGTAAATAAACCGAACAAATGTCAAATGTCCTGATATCTCAGGACAAACATTTCCCAGATATATATCAAAATGGTAGCATAAAACAGTAAATTTGTATGTGGAACAGCAAAATATAATAATAAACAGAATAAGCAACTGAAATGCTACAACAATTGTTCGCTCTCCTGGCAAAACGTGAATACCTGTCGTATGTACTGGCCGTGGGTATGCATTTCCCAGGCAAATTACACGTTCCGAACAGTAATGTCCCACATTGTGCATTGGAAAAGGTGGCAGCCCTAAGATGTGCAGGCGACAAAACAGCGACAATTGGGTATCCGTCATGCACATCGGTGGACTGAGGTAGTGTAGCGAAGGGAATAGAACACTACAAATGGCTAAGCATCATACATACACAGAGAAGATCATAATACAGTAGTACCGATCGCCCCCCCCCCCACAACACACTACCACCGCAGATACCACATGCAGGATATTAGCGGGAGGGCAGGCTAGTCCCCACGTTATCCTGTGGCAACAGAGGTAGGACAACGAACAAATGTAATAGAAGCTATTGAAACCACATCCCGAACACGTAACATACCTAGGGACACCCGGGTAAGAACACAGTACTAAAACAGAGTGAGGTTATCTGTCAATTAATTGAAGTACCGAACCATCAGGCAGGACAGGAAGGCCAGGACCCAACCCCGGTGGCGTATAGACCGTGGACACCAGAAGATATCTGCAAAGTGATAGAGGGAATTCCCCATCCACAAAGTAATCGCTATTCACCATGCAATACCCCTGTATCTCCTGATCTGAAACCAAAAGGGGAATGGCGGATGGTACAGTATGTATAAGCTGTAAATCATGTAAGAATACGTAGGGTAGCGTTGGTGCCAGACCCACACACTATATTCAATGCTATGAACATGCCACAGAAGTATCTTACCGTGGCACATATAAGCTATGCTTACTTTGCAATACCTATACATCCACATAGTCCGTATTGCTTTGCTTGTACAGTCAGGGTGACAGATACAGCCATACCCGGCTATCGCGGGGCCACTGTGAAAGTACAACGATATCCTCACAGGGGATGGCCAGCTACAGTCCGGTGTCAACTCCACCCGGGGCCAGTCAAGCTCCACTTTAATTGGATGATATCCTGCTTGCGGCCCCTACCCAGCAGCAATGTAAGGAAAATACAATAGCATTAATGAGATTATCAGCAGAACAGGGACATAAAGTAAGCAAGCATAAATTGCAACTACAGAGAATACAGGTCAATTACCAAGTAGGGTAGAACATCACATGACGATAGGAACGTAGCAATATAATAAGCACCCAAGCCAACTAACAAGAAGGGAATGATGTCGCGTCTGGCCCGACTAACACATGTTAAATCTGGATACCAAACAATGCTGTGGAATCCGCTGCATTGTTTGCCTTAACCTTTAATACACTTATGGCAGCACAACACATAGTACACCGGATTACAGTAGCAGAAACAGTGTTATGCAGACTAGAACGATTGATAGCCTCAACAGCTGTAGTAGGTCTCGTGAATAATCATAACACATGTTGTCAGACCGTAGATTGTAAGCGGAGATATATGACGTCAGTCGTGATGCAACAGCAGGGAAGTAAGCAACGCTAAATAGCTGACTACTCACTGCAGTTGGACTCTGTGGCATGGTCAGTGCCACATTGTGTACAGGCAGTTGTTGTAGCACCCATGGCAGTACAGGCCCCGGCCGTAATGTTACTACACCACCCTCTCAATGTGAGAATGTGTCATGCAGTTGCGATCAATCCGCTGCAAGAGAAGATAGAAATCCTGACTCGTGCTAGACATTTGTCATGTCTGACCATACCACTGAGTCAACCTCACATGGTGATTGAACGTTGTACAACATGAAACCTATCAACGTCACGTCTGACACCTGTGTATGGCACACCACACAGTTGCCTATACGATATGGATCAAATAACCACACACAGACATGATAACACTGGTATACCCTTAGATGATGCAGAGGTGACAGTTAATGTGTACGGATCATGTAGACAGAGTCCTACAGGAATGAATGAAGTAGTTTATGCAGTAGTTAGTGATAATGACATTGTAGACGGCCAAACCCTGCAGCAAAACGTGTCTGCCCAAGCAGCAGAATAGATAGCTTTAACACGTGTTTGTACTGTAGCGGAAAAATGATGTGTGGACATATGTCCCGATAGTCATTCTGTTGTCTGTGCAGTGTATGTT
Organism: Protopterus annectens; assembly: GCF_019279795.1. Lineage (NCBI taxonomy): Eukaryota > Metazoa > Chordata > Ceratodontiformes > Protopteridae > Protopterus > Protopterus annectens. The sequence goes on along the minus strand of NC_056738.1, from coordinate 51,983,438 downwards.
TATGAGCAGCAGTGGAAGAATAGGGGAATGATAACATCCACCGGTAAATCGATTAATCATGCGCATACGAACCTGAATGCATTACACTACATGCAGTTACCCACTGAAGTAGGTAATTGTAAATGTGCAGGGCATAGAAAGCAACAGGATAACAGTAGGAAAGTTGAGGCATGAGCTCATGCACCTGCAAAACAAGCAGCGTCACAGTTGGAAAGTGTCTGTGTGAATGAGGAATGACAAACCTCAGACTGTTTAGATGTAGAAACTGTACAAACAATGCAAACAGCAACTACGAAAGCAGAAAAGCCGACGTGGTTATGACGAGGAGCAATCCTTGAACACGGACTGCACATATCCACACTGATAAAGCCAATATTAACGTCTAATATATTCAGATATGCGGCTTTGTGGAGCCATGGGTAGAGACATGTCTCAACAGGGGGGATGGTACAATTGGTTAACAGAATACCCCTAACATACGGAATTACGAACCACAGACAAACCTCATCAGCAGCGTGTCACGTTTGCCGTAGATATCATGCACAGGGAGTATTAAAACCGAAGGGGGTGAGTCTACCCACACCACACTAACCGTTCCGTACTATTTGTATGGAATTCATACATCTGCATCAATGTGAAGGGAATAAATACTGTTTAGCGATTACGCATATATCTAATCAAAATGGGTAGATGCATTCCCAACCAGTAATCCGGATGCAGCAGCAGTGGCAAAGGTGCCAGTAAAATTAAGTATCCCTAGATCTGGCATGCTGTAAAGAAGCTACAGTGACAATAGAACACATGTAGTTAACCAGACAATCACGCTACCTGCGGATTACTTCGTATTACCATGAATGTCAATTGCATGTACAACCCACCCTCAGCACGACTGCTGCCGCCGTAGAATGGGATCCCGAGAAATAAGTAGAGGAGTTTGGTGGGTGACATCCAGACGAGTTACATGAGCTGTCTACCTCTAGCATTGCTGAGCATGACAACAGTTCCAAATGTAAAGTGCTGCACCCACTTCGAAGTAGTATGTGGAATGGCATATCATGTGCCAGAGTGGAAAGCTGTCATGCCTGCAGAGCCGGAGGTCGATGACTCAGTAGTAGGTGACATGACAGGATTGTTAACTAGTAACAGTGTTCCTCAGTTAAAGTCTGTTACAGATAAGAGCAAACGAAGACGGAAGCATACCTGACACCAGTATCCTGTGTGTATGTCACTGTTATCCAAAGAATATCATTGCCATGTGGACAGTGCGAATGTCTGTACCGGTTACTGTTGGCAACGCCTACCGCAGTAAAGTTTGCAGAGAGGTCGTCCTGGGTCCAGCTCACATTTCTCAAACTGGTAAAGGATATCAAGTCTGATTGACATCTTGTAGCTGATATACCAAAGAGCCCGAATCACCCGGCGAAGAATGTATAACAATACAAAGCAACCCCAAAGACATTTATGTTTGCTGTCCTAATGATTATACACCTATTAACCATGTTTGTGTTTACGTTACAATTTCCGGGACCTTACCTGCATATAACTACACGGATACAAATACTGATACGTGATGAACTGGCCACAGAGTGTCTTCCACACTTCAACAGATACCTAGGCATGATGCGTGTGCATATAGAGACTAGGAACACATGAAATTGCTGTGTTTGGACTGCCATACCTACATCATCTGGAGGACTTCCGATGCATGTTGTCCCCTCGGGGATAGATTGAAACTTGTGAATATCTACACTTTGATACAGGTTCTGTGAGATCACAGGACAACGTGGCAATGTACTCACCTGTTACACAAAAAGGAATTGTATGTCATCATAAACATGGTACAGTTTCAGTTGGCGGGAGTATGTGTAACATAACTGTGTCTTACGAATGTCATATAACAGCCAAAGATCACAGTACTACTTGTAGCACCATTCCTAATTTGTATTGAAACATCATGAGAACAATGTTGAAGGATGTGCAGAAACATCCTGAATTGTAAAACAGTCCTCTGTTCGAGACAGGAATTTGTTACATGCAGAGGTAACCCGCATCAGTAATAAAGTAGAATATAGTAATGTTGTTTGTGGGAAATAAGCATAGCAATGGTTACCTGGGAATTGGTCCGGCAGGTGTTATTTGGGTTATCTGGCTCCAGTCACATGACATACTGTACAATTGCCTGTGGGTGCGAAACGAACTATAACACATATAGCTGAAAGAACTGGGAACACAGTCGAGACACCTAGTAAGCCAGTGGGTGAAATGGAAGCTGTTCTGACATGTCAGTCCTCTGCAAGAGATAAAGGAATACCGATTCATATGGACTTCAGTGACAGCGTCACAACATGCCCTGGAACACCCCCAGCTTCTGGAGTAGTGAAATCAATCAGGGAACAGAGGAAGTTATCAAAAACTGTCGGAGGAAGGATGAATGTGACTTCACGCTCCTGAACATGTGACTGATGAACTGGATGCAATGAGAACTGTTGTGTCACAAAATGTAATAGTGCACGACTGCACCGTGGCGCTGAGAATTGGTACGTGCGCGCTTACTGAAGAAGATCGCTGTGTCCAACTACCACATGAAGAGACCAAAAGCAACGCCCACCTACAGGTAATATAGCAGGTGTCATCCATGGCGGAACCAGGCCCAAACCCACTGCCGAACCATTTCCACAAACCATTGGGTGGATGGGGTCAGTCATACTGAATATCATGATTGCCATTTGTGTTGTTCTGCTCATATTGGGAGCATGTGTCTAGTGCGGGATACTGTGCATGTAAGTATTAGTCAGGGACTCTGGCAACATACCTGTACCCGAGACTATGTATCAAGACCTGTAGTGGTATTTGTCAATAGAAAATGCAATCCTACTTGCAATGTACATCAAATTACTTGCCTACTGAAACGTTCCACAGAGGAAGACGCCAGGGAATGAAATAATGTTGTATATGTCTCTGGATAGAGTAGAAGCAATCAAAGGAGGGAGAATGTTAGCAAAATACATATTTAAACATAATATGACGTGCAAATTTAGAAGCTAATAGTGTATAATGCATATTATTCTACCTGACAATATAGCAGTACAGCTTCTCATGCATGTAATTGCTTGTAGTGTAGCTGCAGTGTGATTGAACCCTAACCCTAGCAGTAACCAGTGCAGCAGGTGTATGTCAGTCAGCATTAGTCATCTGCTCGGTCAGAGAATAATACATGTATGTACAGGTATATCTGTCATCCCTCTACTGAGGAGGATAGGCTTGTGAGCTGTAACACAGAGTACAGCTGCTCAGCAGAGAGACACAGGAACCTAGTAGGACACGGAGTGAGGACTGAATATGAACAGTGTTGGAACCGTGTCAGAGCAGAACCTACCAAAGTACAGTCTAACTGGATATGTGGCTTGCAAGGTTGGGCTATCCTCATGGGAAAACATGTAATAAGCATTACCTGAGCACTGTTGTAGGAATGCAATGTTCTGTACTCTAGCAATGTAAATGCCTTGTGACTGACAACATCATTAATGTGTGCAAAGGATGATAGTATACAGAATGCTCATACAGATGTAACATGTATAGAGTTGAACAAATGTCTAAACTTTGACTGCATACTCCTTTGCCTCCTGCTGCACAGCAATAAAATGTTATTAATCCCAGCGTCCTGTGTTAATGAGTGTCATGTTGAAAATACAAATGAGTGTTACAGTTTGATTTAAAAGACGTAATTGACAGATGTTTACGTTCTAGCATTGGAATAGGTCAAGACAAACATCACAATGTCCATGTGTACCACATACACACAGCCAGTAACACGCAGTAGTAGTGCATGAAGGCATACACGACTGTGGGAATAGTACAGGACATATGGCACGTGCCAAGTGCAGATGCATGACACAAACACCAGGATGGGTGTCCCTGCAAAGAGGAACATGTGCCAACTACACCTCCCACAGATGTACTGGCAATAAAAACACATGGCAAACACACAGACACACTACTGTCCAACACATGACTGCAACGGAGCCTGGTCAAACACCAACATGAAGCATGCACAAACAGGGACTTGAGTAATGTTTGCCTTAACACCCCCCCATAGGCCAAAGAAGAATATAATGGACATATGCATGTAATGCTGTGAAGGATGTGTGGTAGTCCTCAGTATCACAGTGTTAGGGACACAGATACACTGTCATCAACTGTGACGTATGTGCAACGTACACAGCATACCTGCATGTAATACAGAGGACAATCATGTGCCACAGAAATATACAGTGGCGAAAGACTATAGTGGACAGACAATTGTACATGTGACAAACTATGAATATAGGGTCACACGGCCATATGTACAGGGTAGGCCATCGTCCCAGGCCCAGCCATAATACTACACCATAGTTAGGATGACTTTGCCAACCTTCTGTGCCTCAGATGAAATACCCATGATATTGCTGTATCTCCGTCAAGCAGTGATAATGATGTAATCCCTGGCCCATACCTGCAATCCTCCATCCAATGGACAACATAGCTGCGAACAAGGCTAGGAAGGATGTTCGTCTCACACGTACTGTGATGTAGATCCACAGCATAATGATTGTCTGGGTGACATATGTGTCACCCAAACACATCCCATGAATGACCGTGACAAGGTAAATGTCACCTGCCCTACTGATTCTGAGGGATGTGGATACAGTAGGTGAAGCATACACATGACATATGGGTTGACATGGCCTTGTATGTCAGGCACAGGTCAACACCAAACAGCAGGTATGTGACATGATGTGGCAGGGGTCCTACATGTGGGGCAGCATTACACAAAATGGTGTCATCCTGCATCTGTACAACGATCAACCTATGTGGGCTTCCCAGCTGCTGTAGGTGTATGGTCAGACACAGTCTGAATGGGGCAACGTAGTAGATCATAGGTGTAACACGTAATGGGTACAAGGGAACAATGACCTAGCCTGATGTAGATGTGAATCCCTGCACCAACAGGTGGGCAATGTAGAAGACCCACACAACCACGATAGCAACGTGTGTGTGGAATGAATGGTGACCATCCAACACTGTCCCCTGATTCCTGGTAAACACCCCTGTGCTGAGTGGACAGCCACCTATATGCTGGACAGGGGTGACCTACTACTTCTCCACAGGTATGATGTTGCATGACGTTGCATTTAGCTGTGGGACATGTCCCTGACAGCAGATATGCATACCTGGGAGGCCCCTTCAAAGGATATCTGTGTCAGATGTCTGTCCCACTATGGCACCTGTTATGCAGTCATCTACAAACACTGTTGCCCATAGCACCCCTGTGTGTGCCTGTACCATGAAGATGTAGGTGTATGACAGGAGTGCACACATGGAAGGGCCCCATGGGACACCACGTCTGACAGGCAGTAGGTCAGATATGCTGCCAGCAACTATGACCGTGTGGGTTGTGTCACATAGACAGTTTACAACACACTCTGTGATGTGCGTGTTCACATCCCAGCCAATGGGTTTATCAACGATACCTGAGGGGGGTAATGTGATGAAGGGCTTTGCCAGGTCGAGGTAGGCTGTATGGACTGCAACACCCCCATCAGTGGCCTCGGCGACTGTCCTGAAAATGTCAACCATGCTTCAAAGGCATGAACCGCCCCTGAACCAGACAAACCGTGTGTGAGGCAAAGTAAGTATGTCCCCTATGCAGTCAGGTACGAGCCACAGTATGATCCCTCCCCATGTCTTTGCAAATAGTTCCCCCAGGGTAATGGGACAGTAATAACCAGTCTCAGTGGAGGTATTGGCTTTCTGACGTGGGACTACAGTCGCCATGTGACACAACCTGGGTACCCTACCTGAGGTGAGGCTACAAAGAAATATCTGTCCTAACTGTGGGTCTAAGTCATAACCGAGATAGTGGAGTACACAGCGGGGTCACCAGCTGGTCTCACCGATGCTATGTCCACTACCCTGGAGAGAGCATGTCCCACCTGTGTGTCACAGAACATTAGGTGACCACAAACCAGTGGTACACACATCGCCTCATGTGTGGGGGAGGGTGTGGAGATGTCCTCAATGGACTTGTCAGCCTGTATGTTGGCAATGTGTGTATGTTGAGTAAACCCCACCTCTATGTGAACCCAGTCAGAGCATATGTGGGACTGAGCTCCCAGGTGTCCAGCATAGCAACTGAAGGTGGTATGGTTGTTAGCCAGGTCCATGTAGGTATATCTGTGGAATGTGCCCTGGACTATTTCATGACAGTGTGTAAGTCTACACATATGATGACCACGGGTGTCACACCTCACAAGGTGTCTGCTCCACCTTGTAGTAGCCACCCCCTCGTGTTGTACATTTTGTGTATGGCTGGGGTACACCACACTGGATGCTTGGCATTGGTACAGTGAACCACAGTTGGGTAAGTGAATGACTGGCTCATGCAGTCCTGTAGGTACTGGTAGATGGCAAATGTGATTTATGCAGTGGCTGCTGTACCATTGACCACTGGCTCAGGGTCCTTAAAGGAGACAACAGTACTGCGCAGTAGTGTGTAGTCTGCCTCTGAGCAAGCAATGTGTATGTTAACTGGCAACACTCACAGCAACGGATGCCAAAAGCAGAAGCCAATGTCCAAATAACATAGATCAACTTCTGCATGACAATATGTGTTATCATACATGTATTGACATGTGTCTGCCAATTACAATTGGAAATGGCCGGTAAGACTGGCCTAAAGTTCCCATGATGTACACAGTCTGGGGGTGTTGTTCCGATAATAAAGTGGCAATACCTCCCAATCGTGACCTCTGGGTATGGTATGAAAGTGGTTGTTAACCTGCAACAATGGATGTATAGCATTGGTTTTTGGTGTCGGAAGACATGTTTCCTGTAGCACAACACAGTATGGGCAGCCAAGCACACATACACAATTGCTGAACACACAGCATCAGTGAAACCCACTGCTCACAAGGACACAGTCCGACAAGCTCTACACTTTACATATGCACAGTGGTGTCCATTGTAGGACCCAAAAATTTGTCTAAAGACAGCTCTTCCGCCTTCTTTAATCACCTAACGGAACTCATTGTAGTCACAGGTACACATATGCACCGCAAGCGTGTTTAATGTTGCTGATAGCTCTCCATGTAATGCAGCACAGATGCACAGAAATACCCAGGGTACCGGGTCCATAGAACTGCATCCACATCACACTTCCGCACACATGACGGATGTGTAATGGGTACTGTCAATTGTCGCGGTCAAGGGATTCTGGGTATGTAGACTCTGTGCTCGGTGTTGTTTCGCAGGCAATCCTTCCTCCCGCCCTGTGGGAGGGATGTGTGCGTAGCACCTGCCTTACTCCCCGCTAATAATGCAAAACATACTCCGGAGAATGCTAAATGTAGGTGTGGAATGTGTACAGCCCTATACTAGTGTCCAGTAGGCAATTGTCATGGATGGACACCCGTATGGCCAGGATGGCACCCACAACTGCAAACCCGGGTAAATGACATAGCCGCGGTAAGGCATGACACAGGAAATACACATAGGGACCACAGTTGACATTCCACATACAGATCCGGACTCTCGTGCCAACACCGGCGTACACAGCACTCAGTCTGCCAGCAACAGACTGAGGAGCACCCGCTACCGTACAGCGGAACAGATGTGCGACCTGTGGAACACATACTAATGGCACACACACAACGTCACGTAGGATGTGTAAACTATGGCATTCCCACCTACGAAGACAACATGGTTACATGAATGCATAGGTAAGCAACATGTTCCGGTGGTGTTATATTGGAAATATAGTGACGGATATGTCCCATTGGGATGTCTGAGGTTTATGTGAAGCAGTTGGTAACCACCATCTTTGGATGTATGTCATTTGTTCACAGTACAAACGCAGCCGGTTATGTAGCACCATGTGGAATGGGTAGTCAAACAGACATCCGCGATTGGGGAACATACACCAGCAGTGAAAAGCACTGGGCAGGTGGACACAGTCCAGCAACATCTAACTTGACAAATGCACATCGGTGTCCATTGTAGGACCCAAAAATTCTGTTCAGAGCATGCTTGCTAGCTTCCTGCATTACTCATGTGATCTAATTGTCGTCACCACGTCACAGGTACACATAGGCACGCAAGCGTGTTCAATGTTGATGATAGCTGTCCATGAACTGCAGCACACATGCACAGAAATACCCAGGGTATTGGGTCCATACAGCTGCGTCCACATCACACTGCAGCACACATGAAGGATGTGTAATGGGTACTGTCCACTGTTGCAGTCAAGGGAGTCTGGGTATGTAGAATCTGGCCTCGGTGTTGTTTCGCAGGCAATCCTTTGTCCGCCCGTGGGAGGGACGTCGCGTAGCACATGCGTCACTCTCCGCTAATAATGCACACCATACTCCGGGGAATGCAAAATGCAGGTGTGAAATGTGTACAGCCCCATACCAGTGTATAGTAGGCAATTCACATGGATGGACAAGCGTATGACTGAGATGGCACACATAAATGCAAACCTGGTGGAATTACACTGCCGTAGTAAAGCATTACACAACTCATACACATAGGGACTACAGTTGACATTCTCCATACAAGAAACACAGACAACCAGCCGATGAAGTCCAAAGCAAAGACGAGGTACTGTAGGGACCGTCAGTGACCAACCAGAGCACACCAAGAATTAAAGGCAGCCACCATAGTGTATTGGAGCACACTTCGTCTGCTTCATAAGCAGACTTATTCAGACTACATACAATGTAGTCCAACCTACTAAATTTACAAGCGTTAATTGGTTGGTACATTAGATGTGCTAGGTACTAATTACATGCCTTAAAGGCAGACAAGCGAACAAACCTTACTTGGGTTACACATCCCACACAGTGAGGACAACAGACATTGCTTCGAAAGGTACAGTATTCATCGGAAAATGGAAATATATGTACAGATATGAAACAGGAACCATCATAAAATGTTTTCCAAATGTCTGACTGTGTAAGCTACATGTATATGTCCTACGGATTGTGCCATTATATTAACAGAACTGCAGACACCTAGTAATATGAATGAACCATAATATATACACATAAACCGTATGAATATGAGTACTGTAAAATAGACCAACGAAATGTAAAGATTCACAATGTGCTAATGTAACATTCATTTACAAGGTTACAGAAAGAAATCAATGCAGACATCCATGTGTAAATACTAACAGAAGGCCAGCGAGGTGCTTGCCCTCACATGTACTGGGATGTCGTTCCACAGCATAGTGAGTGTCTGGGTGATGGATCCGTCCCAACAACACGTTCGATTAATGACAGTGTCAAGGTGTACGTCAGCTGCCCTTGTGGTTCTGAGGGATCTACCTTATTTACGTGAAGCATAGTCATCAGATCTGGGTTCGACCTAGCCGTGCATGCCAGGCACGGGTCACCTCTGGGCAAGTGGTATGCAACTGTATACAGCTGGAATCCTTTCAGTCGGTCAGTATAACACATATACCTGAGACCCTGCATCCGTTTGTCGAAGAACTGTTGGTGCCTTTCCAGCTGCTGCAGGTGTTGGGTCAGATACATTCTGAACGGGGCATTGTACCCAATCATAGGTCTATTGAGTGATGAGTACAAAGGGACAATGACCTCCCCTGATCTAGATGTGAATCCCTTCATGATGATGTGGCCAATGTGGAAGGTCTACCCAACTATGTTAGCAACATGTGTGTCTAACGAACGGTTAACAACAACACGTGTCCCCAGATCACTGGTAACCCCCTCCGTGTTCAGTGGACTGCCACCTATATGGTAGCTCGGGGTAAGCTTGTTCATCCCGAAGGGTATGCCTATGCATGTCCTGGCATTTAGCTGTAGGACATGTCTCTGGTACCACTTATCCACATCTGTGAGGCACTCCTGAAGGATATCTGTGTCAGATGTGTGTCTGACCTTGGCATCCGGTTTGCAGTCGTATGCAAACATTGTCACCCATAACCCCCCTGTGTGTGCGTGTACATTGGAAACGTAGATGCTGGAAATAGTGGACCCAGGACTGAGCCCCATGGGACACCACCTGTGACTGGCTGTGAGTGTGACATGGCGCCAGCAACTATGGCCATGTGTGTTCTGTGACCTAGCCCGTTAGCAACCCATAGGGCGATGTATGGATTTACATTCAAGATGACGGGTTTATCAAGTATACCCGAGGGGGGTATTGTGTCGACGGCCTCTGCCGGGTTGAGGTAGGCTGTATGGACTGGTCTACCCTCAGCAATGGCCTTGGTGACTGATTCTACAAAGTGAAACACGTGTAAAGGGCATGATCTGACTATGACCAAGCTAAACTGGGTGTATCCAAAGTATGCGGGTCCCCTATGTCCTCATCTATGTGTCCCAGTATGATCCATCTCCATGGCTTTGCAGATAAGGCTTGTCAAACTAATGGTATGGTAATACCCAGGGTCAGTGGAGGCACCATCTATGTGGAGTGTGACTACAGTCGCCCTGTGCTACTACTCAGGTACGTATCCTGAGGTGAGGCTAGGATTACACAGCTGTCCGAAGTGTGGGTTATATTCCCCATAGAGTTCCCGGAGTGCACAGCTGGGACACCATGTGGACCCATGGATGTTGTGTTAACTGCCTTGGGTCTGGATGTGGGTAATGCTGGACATACCAACGGCAGACGTGCCACGTTCCCGAGTCCGATGCCCAAGGGACCACACACATAGCCGGCCTTAGGCATAGGCCAAGTAGGTAGCCGTCTAGGGTGTTGCTCTACTCGGGGCACCTTTCCAGACTCTATTTGGTGTAGGTAGACCAGGAGGGGGGTAGCGGGTGACGTATCGGTGGCAACCTCTGCCTAGGTCACCACTTACCCTAAGGCCACTCTTCTCGTGGGTAATACAGCAGTACCCACACCCAGACGCGGGTCATCGCTAGGGTCATTGCTAGCATGGCACATAATCTACGTAAGGAAGGAAACCATACATCCCCAGACATAATGGCACAGCATAATGCCTGTTCGCCGGCCAAAGGCAGACATACGTCACCCGCGTCGGTGCGGACGTACTGCGCGAGATGTCCGTTAACAATGCCGACAATGTGTCGCTTTGTGAAACAAACTCCACAGAGACATTCAATAATAGACAACGACGGACAACCCGATGTCCTCGTGTCTGAGCTGTTCAACCTGTTACGCCATGTTAAATGTGTGTAGCACAGCGGAACCGGGCCATAAAAAGCAACGGACATGTCTGTGGCTCCAGTGAGCGTC